>NW_025927118.1:0-148723 GCF_022655615.1 Tachysurus fulvidraco | reverse complement strand
TTCCCCAGATCTCAATCCAATCAGGATTTATGGGATGTAGTGGACAAACAAGTCTGATCCATGGAGGCTCCACCTACATGTACAGAACTTAAAGGATCTGCTGCTAAAGTCTTGGTGTCAGATACCACCGCACACCTTTAGAGGTCTTGTGGAGTCCATGCCAGGCAGGTGCTTTTAATGTTTAACTAATGGTGTAAACGTACAGTACTGTCATTATATCTGCTACTCTTGTATTATGAAGTATACCTGAAGTGTAGCACACAGACTTAGTCATATAATAGAGCTGAGATAATCCAGAGCCAGGCCAGGCAGCAGATCGACTGGCTCAACATATCGACTGTCTGCTAGCCAATGATGGTTTGTGACATTGTATATGGTTTAGGGCACTATATAAATAAAAACCTATAGAAACTGTAATACTTCTGTCATTCAATACAAGAATTTAAGTTATCAAGAAGTTTCCAACATAGAAAAAAAGCACTGTAGAAAAAGTGTAGAAAAAAGGGCTGCACCTGCAAGTTCAGTGACTGTGCTCTGTCGTCCAGCTTCAGGTCTTTCTTTACGTACGCCATGAGCTTCTGCTCTGGTGCAGGAAATGACAGCTTCAGGAATCCAATAACAATCCGCAGGGTGGAGAGAGCTGCAGAAATCTCATTCAAAAACTGGAAATCATTCATGATGCAGTTCCTTTCGTTGGTTTTCAAGGGTTCCTGTTGGGGAAAAACCCGTAAATTATCATAAAAGCATGATAATTTTCAATAAGAGGCAACAAATAAATAAAGTTTTTGAGCATAATGATTTTTATCATCCACTTTTTTAATAAAATGCAAGATAAACACTTCTACTGTGAAATGTCCTTTGTTACTTAATCTTATTTTCAGAGTATTTTGCTGAGAGACATCATCAATAGACACAATAATGAAGAATGACATGACTGTAACAGTGCTTCTCTTTATTATAATAAAACATGAAACATTAATGTAGAGCGGTATCATTTCATACCAGCTTGTCCTGCACTGTTCTGAAAAAGGCACGCAGCGTTGTTCCAGTGTCGTGTTTAAATAATGGAAGTGTCTGAAGGAGAAAAATGAGATGGGATGAAAAAAAACAACACATTAAAATAATCTAATGTAAACAGTTACAGTCTGAATAATGAAACAGCTTTTTAACTAAACCTCAACAATATGCCAAACATTTATTCTGATTATTTCACATCAATATCAAAGAACAACAAATCCGTTTACACTCGTTGACACTGGAGGGTCCTACCACTCATGATACAAAAACATCTCCTTACAGAAAATATCACCATATCTACAATAAACATGTTTTTTAATCTGTTTATGTGGAGCTTCCATGTCCCTGTGAATGAGTTCTTGCTAGATAATCCCAAGCTGTCAGAGCTGCTGTTCTAGAGAATGAATTCACACCTGATGACTTGTCTCAGTGTAGGTGCAGAAAACAGTCATGTGTTCCTGTGCTAGGTTTTTTCAGCATGTGCTGGAGGTGACACTGGATAATGATAATGATCCATGTTGAAGCAAACTGAGTAACTTTATGGTGGGGTGATCAAACTTTACACAGCACTGTATCTTATTTTCTGAAGCCTGAAAGCAGCTTAAAAAATTGCTTACAGTGACTTGATCATGGGTTTCTCTTTGAAGAATCGATCTATTATCTGCCGCTCCACAGTTTGAAAGTTATAGTTGGTGCTCTGTTTCCCGTCCTCGTACACCATGTGGTCGATGTTTGAAATGGCAATAGTGAGGAAGTCTTGCTCAGGAACACAAGTGATGACATGGGAAGGCTTGAGCTCCTGAGCAGTGATCACCTTAAACACAGGAACAATAATGATGATGATAATAATAATAATAATAATAATAATAATAAAACATTACCATGACGTTTTAATGGGCCATGTTCATAATTATATGACAGCAGTGAATTTTAATTATTGAACAGAAATGAAATATAAAGATGAATAATGACTATTATTAATATTGTTTCAAACAAACAGAAAATAGCTTTTGAATTAAATTAATTGTGTAGATACAGGGTGATTCAGTACAATTGTGGATCACAGTACAATTCTAATTAAACTGGTTTATAATATGTATTTAATTTACCCCTAGTGATGAAAAGCATAAAAACACAAAACTATTCTCTTCTAGAACGTACTCTTTTTCTGTTACACACACAGTGTCTTGAGTTCCAGTGCAGATGTAACAGTGTACCTGTCTGCTGTCGGTTGGTCTTTTCTATGAAATCGTTCTGCGTCTGTACGAGGTACTTGTTATAATCTGAGCCACGGAGCCTTCTGTTGGTAGGAGGTCCAGGATCGTTAAGTCATCTTTTTCCTTCAGCTTGGCTGTAGGAAAAAGAACAATTTTCGTGATGATTTAACACACTCTCAGGTCATTTTCTAGCCGGTGTATATACGTATACAACACAGCTGGACCTATTTCATAGATTTACTCTTACAGTGGTGCAAAGATGAAATTAAAAAAAAACTTACAATTAATTGACTTTAAATGTTCCATAACAGCTTCATAATTTCAGCACTTTCGCTGAAGTCCTGTTGTTCATGATCTAAAGAAGAACAAAAAAGACAAGATCATTAAAAACATAGTACAACAGTAATTACTGATAACAACCTAAACGAATCACTCTCTACAATTCTCTTCATTAACTGTAAAATGTTTTATAAAAATATGTTAACACAGATTCTTGCCCCATTGTGTGTGTACATATCAAAGACAACGATCCACATCAGTTTACATCCATCTCACCTGCCACATTCTCCTTCCTGAAGGTGTTAATAGGCACATTATTGTAACACTGCAGATCCAGATTCATAAAATAGCACATCAGTTTCTGCTGAAGGCTCAGAACCTGAGGGAGATATCTGATGTGTCCAATGTGAACATGCTGTAAATACAAAAATAAATATAAATGACTTATGTGGTGTTCAATCTTCTCTGCAATAGACTGCAGGGTTTTATTCCAACCAATCAGGAGCCACAGCTGCATCATAGTAACGGTCAGCTACTTTCTCTATATGCAGAGTTGTATGAATGATGTGTGAACAAATTATAATCACTATAATCATAAAACTCGTACGCTTTTTAGGAGTTCTGAGAGAAGAGGAACATTTTTCCTTTCATCTTCCTGCTCAATTAAGTGACTGAAGCGCTGGATGGTCATCCTCTGTGTGAAGCTCCACATGATCGGAAGGTTGAACAATCCAGATGTGGGCAGGTCCTTCAGTGCTAGCTCCTTACTGTAGATCATCTTTTCCAAAGTACCCAGGCCTGCCAACCTCAGCATATTACTCTGAACCTCCAATAGCTGTGTCTCAAAATTCTTCAGAAACATCACAAATTATAATAAGATTCAAATCCAAAGATTGTTCAATTGCAGTAATATTGTTTATCATAAAGGGTTTGTAAATAAAAATAAAAAAGCACTCTGATAACCATCTGGTAAAAAAGAAAACTAAGTTCAGTCTTAGACTACAAGTGAAAGTGAAATTTTACCTGAAAGAAGGCATGAAGTCTTTGGTGAATGACTTTCTCCCATTCCTCCCGTTTTTCCTCACTGTCTGTTATTTGGATCTGTCTGAAGGTTCGGCTCTGAATGAGAGCAAGCACACAGTTACAAGTTTTTGTCCTTTCAAATACTGAGATTAAAAACCCCCCTACTTGGATTGTATTAGCTTTATCTGGAGATACACTGTCTATGTGAGATATCATAAGCATACTAAAATCCACCATGTCAGGAATTTGTATATGTTTATGATATTACAAAGCCTGGGACAGCCAGAAATCCTTCAGTCTTTATTTTGTTATGAAGAACCCTTTTTATTTGTCAAAAGTCAGTGGTCTGTTCTCTAATGAATAACCAGGTCTCAGATGAGCTTCAGTTTGCTGTTTTCTATGACGTCTGGTTCATCTCAAAGTTTCTTCACAGCACTGGTTCTTCTGATTACTAACTCATTACCAATAATATATAAATTTACTGTAGTTCTCCTGCAGTGTAGAGATGGAGACTTCTCCTAATGGGCATGATGCAACAATTATGTTCATTAAAAAAATAATGGCGAGCAGAAAACAGGAGATATTACCAGAGGAGCTCTCCAAGATGAACCTCAGAAACAAGTGGACGGTCATCTCAGCATCTTGCTCACTCTTTCCTAAAGCTTGGGCGAGCAGCTCAATGTCCTTCTGAAGGTGGTCAAAGAGGTGCTTCCTGATATTCAGTGCTCCTTGTGGCATCTCCGTGAGATTCTGAACATCCTGAACAACACCAACACAGGAACATCACACAGTTCAACATCTCCTGTTAAAACCACCAGCACTACAAAATTAACCATTAAACCACTTGCTAAATGATAAACTAGCTAATTAACCCTCTAATAATCATTTGATTACAACTTAAATATTTGTGGGTCCTTGGTTATTTTGTAGAACTTTTTTTTTAGAACAGTTGTATACCTATTTTTATTTTAATTTGGAACATACCTCAGTGTGTTCAGTTGTACCCCAGATCATGGAGGAGTGTATTAATGCTCGCACCAAGTGGAGGTTAGCGCCATAAAGACTTCTCTCTCCAACCTGCTCCTTCCGTCTGCTAGGATCACCAGGTTGTGACCTCTTCCGCTGCCCTGTACATTACTTATTTCAACAAAAATCCCTTGTAATTAAACCAAATAAAAATGATAAAATTACTAAAATCACCAGATGCAATCACTCATAAAATGCAATGTTTTTTAATTCTTAGTTTTCATAAAGAAAGTTGTTGTTAAAATTAATTTGGCGCATGTCTTTAGGTAAACATCATGGGCTTTTTTGATCTATTCTGGTTTTAAGATGATTACTGCTATATATTGCTCTTTATATTCATGCATTTAACATTTACCTGAACTCTGTGAAACCTTCTACTGGTATGTGTCTCTCACCACCAACTTTACTGCCACAGTTAGCACACACTGATGTTACATATGGTCTCCCACACTAGGTTAAAAGCAAACAATAATTCATGGTGTTATTACAGTACACAATGAAATATGAGCAAATTTCAAAAGCAGTATTTGAGAGATGAAGTCGATACTCACATTTCCAATTAAAACAGGTTCTCCACAAACACACACTGGGGAGAAAGAAAATTCATTCATAGAAGGAAAAAGAAACTACTGTGAACATGAGGAGCATTGAGTTCTGTACAGGAAATGGAGACAAGGAACACCCTTGAAGTCCAATATCAGCTTAAATAGTGAGAAGACAGGGAGCATAGTTGAGCACAGATTCCATTAAAATACAAACTTATTAATTCAATGACTGAAAAACGAGGAAAAATTGGACCTCACATAGCACCTCACATTGAGATGTTAATCACTTCTGACTGCCCATCACACAGCTACCGCTCCATAACGGGGCATCGGACACACATTATAAACTTATGTAGTGTGCACTTTATAAATATAATATGGATTTGGATACATCAATTAAAGCAGATAGAAACCTTACCCCATATCTTCAGATTTTCTGCTTGAGCTTCGGATTTAAAGTTTTTAATCCAGTCTTTTATTTCATTTATTGTGTTAGGCATAGTTGGGATGAAGGAATCCTGTACAACAGAAAAGTGTATGTTTGAGGAGAAAAGGAAACATTATCAATGTAGGCTTTACAGAAGTGTTTCGAGCAGGCTGTATTCCTCATTGCTGTTTTATTCCACCAGAACCACACTGTGCAATCACTGCTTACACCCTCGAACCCCAATATTAGCTAGACTGGATATTGTAGGAATGTGTATTTCTGATTCTCTGTCTGTCTGACTCTGGTTTTTGGGAAAATATTGAGTTCCGTAAATCCATCAGTTTTTCACTATAATGTAATTTGTGCTGCTGCTACAGGATATTTTGAAGACTTGTACATTAAATCAGTTTATTTTAATTAATTTATTTGAACTTATAGTGAATATTTAGAAATGTATTTTTGTCCTAATGTATTATTCTATTTTGGTCAGATGGTTAGTTTTTAGGCATTTTAACCCTATGTGTAAATAACCCAGTTGAAATGTTTAGTGTTTCTATTTGACTGCTACTCTAGTGTTAGTAATTCACTACAACATACCTCTGGTTTTAAAGCTCAAAAGATCAAGGTGCTCAGGTATACAGAGCTAGTGTAAGAGAATGACAAAATTCTGCTTTTAGATTTGTTGGTGTTAACCCAGACAATAAAGAGTGATTTTTTTTTTTTTTTTAACAAAAATAGTGTCTAACTGACAGGACTCACTGTATGAAAGATCATCACTTTCTCACATAATGTAGAAGATCTCAAAACCTGAACTTTGCACTGACAGGTAATTAGCCACAAAACTTTAAACAACTGATGAATTACTCTGTAAAGTACCGACCTTGCAGTTTCCTGGACTGAAGCACAGAGCGTTTAGCAGTTTCATCTCTGGCGCTGTAGAAATGTGTGCTACTAGGGCAGTGTGTAAGATAATCTGTGACAGACTGCAATCCTCAAGCTCTGATTGAGAGATTTTAACAAGCTGACCCCAGCTGGTGTCTGCGTTTGACTTCATCTTCATCTTCGTGATCTAAAATGAGTTACAGAGGAGTGTGTGTGATGTAGAGTCTATAAGATCATTAGTCAAGTTCCCTAATACTCAGATCATATGTTGTGCTTCATTCACATTATAAATGGCTTGAACTATGCAGCAAAGACATGCAACGACTTAAGAAACTCCAGTTTAGATATATAGTTATCATATTGATACTAACAATGATTAATCACAAGCTAAACATCTGTGTAATGCATGGCAGAGACATGGCAGAAGACTCTGTTGTCAATCATCATGCACTGATGTAAGTAAAAAATAAAGAATTCTAAGTGTATGAACACTTCTCACCAGAGAGCCTGTACTGTCGGCTGAAGCTGTGTTCTGTGTGAGCTGCCTGAATGCAGCTAATGCCATACACACCCGGAAACACGCGCTGCCTTCAAACTCCTGGTAAATCAAACACATCATGATGTATATAGTCCGGTTATTTTCAAACAGCACATCAGCACATATACACAAAGATAACCATCACTAATTATTTTCTACACAAACAATAGAAACAAAACTAATAATTCAGATTATTACTATAATTACTATTATTATTTAAGTCCAAACCTGTGCAATCTCATGTGAAGGCTCTTTTAAAGCTCTGAACGAGTCTACGACTATCTTCTCATACATTTGTCCATACATCAGGAACTGATCCACTGCTCGTGTAGAGTCCTGTTAAATTGTTACATTGAGAATAAAATTACAGCTTTACAATAAAAAATGTTTCGAAATGTACAGATTATTTATCAAAAATAAACTTACATTCAATTTAATAATCATGACTGAAAGACAAAAATGTATGTTGTGTAGGCTGTTCATTTGTTCCTTCATAACATGTTAATTCATTCCCAACTTCACATCTGATGAATTTCTGGAGAAGAATGTGCAGATTTGTACCTGTTCTTCTAACACCAGACTCGGTATAGTCCACTGAAACCGCTCACTCTGTCCCAGTTGATGGACCAGGCTGAATCCATGTGTCTCACAGATGTTGCGTAAAAGGAATATCTGTATCCACGGGTTGTCCGTGTCAGACAAAAGCTGTTTCAAGCGTTGTAGGAGATGTCTGCACTTTTCAGCATCATCTGTGACATCTAAAGTATAAGCACAGAAATGAACAGGGGTTTTCCATTAATCCTCAAAAAAGTTTTAGACGTTAACACCACCACATGGTTATGCCTGTGTAAAGCTCCTGTAAAACACTATTATTTATTTTCTACTGTAATTCTTTCAAAATAAAAGTGTCTAATTGCCCTAAAAAGCATACATCTCTATTGGATTACAGAAACTTTATGGTTTGTCTGTTACTAGGTATTGATTTATTTGTTTCCAGTCTCTAAAAGCTACTTCTAAATTTGGGTAAAAAATAGCTAGAAGAAACTTTAAAATGTGGAGGATGATGTTGTAGTGCTAACGAAAGTAATGTGTGTTGCCTTTTCATGTGTGTGTGGAGCTGCTCATACAGTACACACATTTTTTAACTGCACTGTGCTTGTGAATGAGAGTGTCAAAGTAACTGGAACAGTTCATTTTATTGACGTGAATGAGATAAGGAATGAAAGAAACGTAGGTTACATTAGAATATAGCAACTAAATGGTCTAAACTTTGTGTGGCTTTCACACAAAAATCACGTCCATGTGAATGTGTGCAAGGACAGAAAAAGTCACATTAAAAAGAACATATAGAGGTTGTATTCTGAAAGTAATATTTTGAAGGACCTTCACACAGTACAATCCTGATGGCCTCAGATGCAACCGTGATGGCAAACCGCAGTTTTGCGATGGTGTGTAGATCCTCAGAAATCATGTTCTGGTCAGACTCGATAAACACACAGGTACCAAGACATTTGACTGCCTTGTTTATGAGACATCCTTGACTGGAAAAGCGGATGTGATCCTGCAGAATATTTTAATAAGTACAGTTTATAAAACAGAATATTAAGCTGAATAAATCTAAGCTTTTTCAATGTTGTTGTTTGGATGTTTCACACTGATGCATGGCCATTGTAAAATGGCATGATGTGTTGGATCAAGTGCTATTCTATGTGCTGCATTAGTGGGATGACAACAGGATTTGTGTTACTTCCATGACTTTATATTTGCTATGTTGGTTTCACTAATGCTCTTGATCATCCTACAAGCACTTTACACAGATTAATCTGATTTATAATAGCTGCTAGAAGAGTTTTATATTATAACGCCTTGGAGCAATTCGAGAGACAGTGCTGACCTCGATGCTGCGCACCACCATGAAGTAGATTTCATCAGCGTTCCTCTCGTTTGATTTCACAGCCTCTTTAATGAACATCTGGAGCTGAGGTGCTGTTTCCTCCATTCTGGCCCCCCCAAAAAACAAACAAACACCAGCTCTTAATTTTAGGTGATTAGGTGATTTCACTTAAAATAATAGCATGATGATACAAATATCACAATGCTAACAAATTCTAGATTCTGATTGGTCAAAAGTAAGAACATTATATTGGTATAGCTTAATATATTCTCTTAAACATACTGCAAGAAAACCACTGCCATTCAATTAGAGGTCAGTATTCACAATTATAAGATCCACTGCATCACGTTTTACTTTTACTCTCTAATGCTGGACAACTATTCTACGAGCAGAGATCCAAATGAACACAATACCCGCATTTCAGTAGGATCTTGAGTACGAGAGACTGGACAGCCGGGTCTGGGTTCATGTACTGCTGTAATGTGGACCTCCCACTTGTAGCTATAGAAATATGTTCATATCACTTAAGAAGAAACAATCTTTTACATTAAGGTTATTCATTCTTATTCATTTTAATACTGTTTATTTGTTTATTTTCTTTATGTAGCATAAATTTGAAGACCATTTTCACTACTGCAGGTAGTATTTTGTCTAATTCAGTCATATATATATTTTTTTATATATTTCAGGACATTTTGATTATAAAATACTGATTAATTCACACACTGTACACAAACTACATTTCATTACAAGTTCTTAAATCATTACCTTCTGTAGATGGGCTACATCTTACATAGTCCATGAGTTTGTTCAGTACGTTGTCAGTCAGCTGCTCTTTGCTACTGATAAAGTTCCACATGAACTCCACGAAGAAGGAATTGCACTTTCTTCTAAATCGGTTCACTTTCAGAAAGGTGTCTCTGGTAAAACAGGAAAGAAGTGTACACTTAGAAGTTTCTAAAGGTTAGAATTTTTGAATTTCTTTCTGCAAGAATAAAATGATAAACATTTAATTGAGATATTCTTACTTGGCCACAACTCCACAAGGTTTGTAGTCTTTACTGATCGGTGTTTTGCATTTCCTACACTGTGAGTCTTCATGGTCCTTTAAACAAGAAATGTGAAACATGTGTCCACATTCCACCTCAGCTGTGTTGTCCTCTGTGAAGTCTTTATCACAGTAGCCACATACGACTCTGACATAAGAGAATATAAGTTTTACAGTAGCTTTCTAACCTTTAATTATTATATATGCTTGCAAGTGACCTCTTACAATCGTCAGTTGTCTATTGTACAATGTACACTGGTCAGTCACTGAGGCAATTGACATTTAATAACCTGTCGTTCTTGAAGTTCTCTCAAACTTAATGTTACATAATTCAGTAAAAGCTGAAAATTTGTGGAGAAAAAAAATTTATTAATTACCCTAATATTGTTTATACACTGATCAGCCATAACATTAAAACCACCTGCCTATTGTACAGTTCCATTTTGTAGAGCCAAAACAGCTCCGAGTCATTGAGGCATGGACTCCACAGACCTCTGATGGTGTGCTGTGGTATCTGAGACTAAGACTTTAGCAGCAGATTCTTTTGGACTTATCTTGAACTTGTTTGTTGGGCACATCCAACAGATGCTGGATCAAATTAAGATGTTCTTCAAACTGTTCCTGAGTGGTTTATTAAGTGTGTCAGGTACCTGCTGAAAGAGGCCATGAACTCCAGGACTCAAGGTTTTCAGGAAACCTTTTCAACAGTTTGTGCTACAGAAGCTTTAATGTGGGATCAGACCAGATGAACTGGCCTTCACTACACACACATCCTTGTACCTTTATTGAGCATTTTTCATCTAACCCTAAGGTACCATTAACATTCCACAGCACCTGCTGTTTTGGAGAATCTCTGACCCAAACGACTACAAATCACAGTTTAGCCCGTGATAAAGTCACTCAGATTCATACACGTACTAATTTTTCCTGCTTCCGACACATCGACTTCAAGAACTGACTTTTCACTTGCTGTGTAATGCATCAGACCCTGACAGGTGACACTAACAAGATCATCAGTGTTCCTCACTTCAACCAGTGAATCTGTGGTTTTAATGTTAAGGCTGATTGATGTATAATCACTTTAATTCCTTGTAACATGGACCAGTGGATACCATACTGATGCAACATGCTTATAAACTGACACCTCAGTAAAAAAGTCGATAAATTCAAACATATAAATGGCTAAATTTGAAGATCGATACAGTACAGACTCAATAGTTTTTCCTCATAAGTTATTTAAGATATTTAGCTGCACAGACACTTTTTTCATCATTATACTGATATCAGTTGTTAATGTTTGTGTGTTAAAGTGAAACGTTTGTTGTTGTTCTCATCTGACAGACTCACTTAAACACATTACAAGCATTCTTGCTACATTTAGCCAGAGTCAGGATGACTTGATCAATCACAAATTCCATCTGTTTCCCTTCTTCTGAGTTTAGTTTCTGCACAAATATAACATTGAGGGTTATTTACAGGATGATCATTAATAATACATAATGATTTATTAAACTTAAAAAGAATGGAAAAGAATTGTCATACCTTCCACGCAAACAACAAGTTTCTTACAAGAATGATCAGCAATTTCTTTTCCATTTCCTGCTCATTTTGTAGGAGGTGGTCCATCAGTAGATAGATTATCCAGCTACTTTGCCAAATAAGTCTGAAATATGAAACAGGTATCAGTGAGCTGTTTTTTGTGTGTGCCATAAATGTCTGTAACTTCAGTATTATGCAACTTGATATTTCGAGATGTTGCTTATGGTGTAACTTAGTTACACCATAAGCAACAGTTAAAAAATTGAATGGGTCAAATGGTACAGTCCTCACACCATGAACTTATCACATGATGCTATTCTAATTATTTCTATTGTCGACTGAAGAAAGTTGACTTGAACCCTGGGATCATTTAAATAGGTTTCACAAGCAATTTTAATCAACAAAAATAAAACATTATTCATTATTCTATGTAAAATAGCATGTTATCCAAAACATCAGCTCATGAATAAGTCTGGAGTTAGGTCTGAGATCTGAATAATGATGTTTGTAATTTCTCTATTAAATCCTGACTGCAGACCCTTAAATCGGAATATGATCCAGTGCCAGTTTTTGTAATATCATATAGCTGGTTAACAGAAAAAGAGATCATAAATGTCATGTAAGTAAAACCCCTGTTAATATGTCTTTCATTTGTCTTTAAGTATTAAATGAATGTCAGAACATACCTGACTTTTGTGATTAGCATTTCTGCATTTTCAGCATGACATGATATCACCGAGTCCTCTGAAAGTATCAAGTCAACAGTCACAGACAGGGACTTCACTTTCTTTAGCCACTCCTGGCAGCTGACAAAATCTTTCAACTCATTTTCTTTTGGTTGAAGGCCCTGAAGAACCTGGCTGAGTGCCTTCAAAATAACAATATATTAATATACATCAAGTGTATATGATTGTGTTCTTCTGATGTGGATTGACTTCTGAATGGCAAAAATGAAACTCAAACAAAAATAAATCTTACCTCAGTTGCTTCCCCAGCAGTGACCACATCCATGTTTTGGGAAAATAAAGTGTAGAGAAGCTGATGGTTGTCATGCATATACTTATTAACTACATACAGCCATGGCAGAGGAACAGAGTCAGGATCTTTTCCCGTTAAATTGTGATAGAGACGTGGTGTGAGTCTAGTGAGTGTATCTGAAAAAGACTGCAGAACAGAACAGTTTTAGCAAATATACTGAAAACGAGAATAAAACCAAAGAACACAAATGAAACCTACAGACACTGGGAGACCTCCATAAAAACTCTCTCAGTATAGCTTGTCACTTTAAATCATTACTTTTTCCATTTATGTATAAAGTATGAAATATAACCATAATACATTGTTATTCATCATTTTTAGAATTTGGTAATTTATTTGATTAATACCAGTGGTATTATACCACCACGAGATTGATCTATACAAGCAACAAGCAACTGGCTTGTGGCCATCTATAATTATGCAACATTAAGTCAACGAATCAACTCAGTAGAATTTTTTTATTGCTCCTAATTTTTCTGAATACCTCAGAAAATACTTCCTTCTTCACTTACCTTATTTAGTTCATGTGGACATGATGGCATTGAGATGTTTACAAGATCTTCAGAAAACAGAGCAAACAGCTTATGGCCTTGTGTGATGCTTTTAATCCAGGGGAGAGGTATCAGTTCTTCAAACTTCTCAAAGTACCTTTTAGAAGGCTTAACACATGGTCCTAGGAGAGTATATATGACTGAGTGAAGATGTACATACATGGAAATTCTTCATTACATACTTGGATTAACACTTGTGTTGAAAAAAAAAATCAGTCACATTGGTTACAAAGAAATCCGGGATTGTTTGGAATTTCAGATTTTATTTCCTGGTATTCACATCTAAACGTGGTAAAGGACATAAAACACAGAACTTTCCTGGTATCAGTAGCACCCACACTTTACCTTTCTTTGCTTATTTAAGGAAAGGAACAGATAGGTTTGATACGGTAAATTAAAGTAAATATCACTTTGCTTTTGCTCCTGTAAGAAATAAAAAATGCGTAGTGTAAAAATAAGATGATGATATTGAAGATCTTAATGAAGAACAAGAAGTTTATTCCAGCAAGCAGTGACAAAATACATGACGTACTTTGGGTTCATCGGAGTCAGTAAGAACAATGAGCAAATTCTGCTCAAGCCTTATATACAGTTTTCCCTTTTGGTAATTTAAATGAAGTTCCGCTTTGAATGTGTATTGAGTGTAAGAACTGAATGTCTCCCAAATGGTTGGGCTACACCTTGTTGTCTAGCTGATGTCTTTAAATGTTAATCATGGTCACGTACACCTTGTCTTGGTATTGTTACAATTGCTAGCACCCAAGTGGTCACTTTAAATGGTAATCGTGGTTCTTACACTCCTCTTCAGTATGTGAAATGCTGATCAGTTGACTTATGGTCAGTCTAAAACCTTCCACTTTCCCTCTGATGAAGTCCCTGTTGAATAGGCAATGTATTTTCGATCATTGTCTTGCTACAAGACTATTCCTGATGAACAACCTTTGTGTCTCATCTCAGCACAATCCAGTCTGCTCTTCTGATTCTCACTGCTGATCAGTGGTTTCCATCTTTTATTGCCCCTTTTATTTTTCTGCTCTTGAAGTCTTCTCCCAATAGTGTATTGTGACTTCACTGGACTCTTGATTTTGGGGATTTCATCCCATATCTCCAGTTTTTCATTTCTGCTGTTGCTTAGAACACCAGTTGTTATGTTTTTCAGTTTGTTACAGATTGTTGCAATGACTATGAGGAATGTGCAATGCCTCTAACTTATTCTCTTGCTTCAAAATGGCTTGCTTTTCTCCCATGGACAGGCCAAAATATTTCTAAGTGTTGATGTAGCTAGTTACTGTCTAAACAATAATCTAACAGGACATACCTGTGCAAAAAAACAGTGTTCCAATATTTCTACATCCTTAAAAACTGGGGGTATGATACAAAATGTGCTATGCTCTATGTCGTTACACATATCTACCTATAAATAGCAGTAAACGCTGAAAATCTAAACATTCAGTTACACCAGTAAACATGTTCTTGCTGTTATAAATACACATTTCTTTTTGCCATGATTTCTAGAGGGTTTGCATTTAGTTTTATCTGTGCAAATCGTGCTTCAATCTTATTAGGTTTTGTTTAATAAATCCACATTCACAATTCACACAGCCTTCGGTATGTCTTATCAATTTTACCCCATGAAATTTCACCAATGTAATTAATATCATTTAAATAGCGTACTGTAAGATTCAAATACTGTATTGTATTTTTTGTATTGTACAATAATGTAAAGAAAAAACATCAGTGTTTCAGGCAGCTCAAACATCATGTTTTACCTTCCAGATTGATGACACATGACCAAATCTCCTCAAATCTCTCTTTTAAAGCCCAGCTAAATGGGAAATGACGAGTCCATGACTTTGTCTGGTCTCCACTTGTTGACAGAACAGATACCTGCCCCTGATAGCTAGAAAATAGAGCAGAAAAAACATAAAAATGATAAAATATAAATATATAAATTAAATATATATCTTAATTAAAGTCAAGGCAAGTCCAATGACAATACATATAAAAACATATACATCGATCAGCCATCGGTCAACATTAAACCCACTGACAGGTAAAGTAATTGATGAACACAAAGATGGTCATGGAGCCCAAGAATCATGGAGGAGTGAAGGCTAGTCTATCTGGTCGGATCCCACAGAAAGCTACTGTAGGTAAAACTGTAGTAAAAAGTGACTGCTGGTTTTTATAGAAAGGAGTCAGATCACACAGAGCATCACAGTATATGCAGTTGTAGAGCATCAGTGTGACCATGCTGACTCCTTTAAATCACCCAAAGCTCCTACAGTGGAAGAAGAACTGGACACATCAAAACTGGACCATGGAGCAGCAAAGGAAGGAGGCCTGGTCTGATGAATCACAATTTATTTTACATCATGTGGACGCCGGGTGTGTGTGTTACTATGGGAAGAGGGTAAGCTTATGGATGTAGTGTGGTGCTCTGGGCAATGTTCAGTTGGGCAACCTTGGGTCCTGGACTTCATGGCCTCTATCAGCAGGAGGATGCTCTTTGACCCACTGCATAAACCATTCAGGAAGAGTTTAAAGAACATTACAAAGTTTAAAGTGTTGACTCCAAAAATCACAGATCCCAAACTGATCCAGCATCTGTGAGATGTGCCGGACAAACAAGTCTGATCCAAGGAGGATTCACAACACAACTTACAGGACCTAAAGGATCTGCTGCCAACCTCTTGGAACCTTGTGCCACCAAAACAGCCCTAATTGGCTTTAATGTTATGGCTGATCTGTGTTTAATACATTAATGAATACTTATACATATCACATATTTATAACAGCATTAACCATAGGACTAATTACAGATTAATTAAAGTTCTAAAAAATAATATTTTAAATGAACATAAAAGGTTTAAACAAAGCCCATTTTTCCTTAATTAAGAACAACAATGAATACTGACATAGTGACAGGAATGTGCAGCAGATCCCACTGATCCTCCTGAAACACATTCAGCCAGAAGTCAGCCTTTTCCAACAGCTGATCATTGATCAGATTATCGAGGTTGTTGTCTCCATCAATGACTGCCAGTATGTGGGCAATGGCTAAGGCTACGCTGTCCTCCAGATGAACCCACAGCACATGCCTAAAAAGTAAATACATTTTTATTCAAGTATTTCATTCTTTTTCTCCTTTTTATTTTTATAATACCTTTAATTCAAATAAACTATACGCAATATGTTTATGTACCTGAATGAACTGCCTTCGGCAACAAAACGATCAGAAAGTGCCTGAGCAACAACCCAGTTCTCTTTTCCTTTCTTTTTCTCCAGCTCTGAGAGGAAACTGACTATTCTCCTTTCCAGTGATTTAATAAAAGCATCAGATACTGTTGAAACAAATTCATTAATGTGTACATTTTCTCATCCTACTGATAAAAACAAAACTGAATAAACTAGTCATGCACTAGAGCTAGAACATAAAAATGATGAAGCAATGGCAGCTGCTTATAACTTTGTTTCTAAAGTCGGATCATTAAAATCCACACAACACTGCATTAGTGAGGCATCATTTCCAGTTACTTAGTAAAGAGATTGTTTCCAGTTGACTTCTCACCAGAGTATTTCTTCTGTAGCAGCCCATGGAGAATCTCTATACGTTTTGTTGCTCTTTGTGTGTTATCTGCTTTGTCGTGTAGCTGCATAATTCCCTTCTGTAAAGACTTCTTCATTAACAAGTGTGTGTCAACCAAGACATGCTGCAAGGAAAAAAGGTATAATAAACATATATTGATTTAAAAAAGAATCACACAGAACAAATTCCCAAACATAAAGCAAAAGAATTCCTTTCTGTGGACAATATAAACATTAGTGCTGTGTCACAGGCAGACCAGAAGCCCCAAACACTGGACTCAAAGTCTAGCCAAAGTGCTGTTTAGAGGGACGCACTTTACACAGAGATAAGCAAGGACAGGCCTAATTTTCACAGTGACAGTCCAACAATAGAAAAATTCTCAATGGCCTAGTGCAGGGGTCGTCAAGCTTAAACACTCAAAGAGTCATTTGGAGCCGTTTCCCACAGAAAAAAACACAGGGAGCCACAAAACCCTTTTGACATCTAAAATGAAGATAACACTGCATATCGTTTTTTACCTTCATGGAAAGTATAGAAAAAACTGTAGTTTGTTGCATTTATGAAATCAATGATCTGCTACCGAGTAAACAAAATTTTACTTCTGCAAGCAAACAAAAATATTTTGGACAGTTTGAACTAACGTTAACAAAAAAGATGCTGGGTTGAAGGCTACTTTCAAATAAAATGTGCAATGTCTAATTGAGTCCTCTTCGTATTAATGACATCAAAATTTTAACTTGCTGGCTGCAGCAAACTAAAAATGCGTCTGCGTGTCAGATTGCTCAAGTCGTCAGTCATGACGCATATTTTGAGCGACAAAAAATTAAACACGGTTTATTTTAATGTTACAAGAGCATCATAATCTTAGAATTTAGAATTACATTTAAAAAAAAACAAACTAACTAAAATAAAATTAATTTAAATTAAATTAAATATTTATTTTCCAAATATACAGGGAGCTGCAGCAGAGGGATGAAAGAGCCAATTGCGGCTCTGGAGCCGCGGGTTGCCGACCGCTGGTCTAGTGGAAACATTGTGTGACAGGTCCCTAAACATCTGCTGAAGCTGAATGTGGAGTGCAGTGGAAGAACACACACACAAAATACACACACACACACACACACACACACACACACACACACACACACACACACACACACACACACACACACACACCTTACCTGTTTTTCAGAAAATGTGGTTTTAGGACTATCCACATCAGGATTGCCTGTAAATATGTAAAACAGTTACTTTACCAACATTATAAGTATAATACAAACACTATATGGCTATAACTATAGTAGACTACAGGGCAAAAGATATTAAAATTGCAAAAGGCTGCAAAGTGATATCAACATTACCTGCTGCAGAATTGGAACATTTTGCGAGAGTCTCTGAGACAGTCGTGCATTTCTGCAGTTCATAAATCTTTCCCGGTAATCCTGGAGTTCCGATTAGTTCATCTATGTGTAGTGAAACCCAGCCGTCTAAAATGAGACACATTCACAGTGACATTTGAAACATTCAGAAGCCCTTATACAGAGTGACTTACAGAAGTGCTTTGGAGTCTATAACGCTAGTTAACCGGGTCTGGATTCACCGTGTACAGGTATGTGCACATTATTCATAAAAGCTACAGCTTTGTTTATTGCACTTTGCAATTTAAAAATATTAAACAGAAATAACCTCCAAATGTAGCAATATATCCACAGCCGCCTGAAATCCGAGGGAGCCTTGTGAGAAGGACAACATCAAAAGCAGCTCCATGTGAGGCTGAACATCTGATCCGTGAAATGCTGTGTCTGAAAGTTTCACACATTTAATAAACAGGAAGATTGAGTTAACCTCACGGCAACAACTACAGACTATGAACAAGGCAAAGCAGAAAGAAAAATGTGAGATCACCAGGAGCATTACAAAGAAAAACAAAAAGAAACCAGAACCAGAACTTAGTGGTGTAAATCAAAGTCAACTGAGAAACAGGAGTAAGTGATTAGTGATGTGCAGGGGTTGATGGGAAATGTAGTTCAAACATAAGGCATAACCATGTCATGTATAAATATATAACAGTAATAATTACTGCAATAAGGGACAAAAACATTTTAATATACTGTCAGGTCCACAAATATTTGTTATTCTTTTATTAGCTGTTGTAGACTGTCTACCAAGTGTGTAACCGGATAGGGAGTGATGACAGGATAGGAATAAAATGGGGGTAAGCTCGTGACTATATATATATATACACAAGCATGGAAGCAATAGCCGGGGATGAGCACAGAAGCGTAAACTCTTTGCTCTATGGAAAAGGTAAACTCAACTAAAAACCTTTTTCTTTTTGAACTCCTAGTGCTTATATTTCCTCTCAGTGCGCTATGTGGTGTCGTGAGATGCGCTAAATGCAGCTACGTGACCAAGAGTCTATAAAGAGGCGTGCAGGTGGCCACAGGTTTGCCTAAAAGGCAGCTGCAGCGTTACAGTACCCGCGCCCCTAGAAACGGCCCCTAATGGTATGCTTGGTCTCTCTAACCACTTCCGGGTGCACGATGTGTCTTGCAGGGACCCATGAGTGTTCCTCCGGACCATAGCCCTTCCAATCAACCAAATACTGACACCTTTTCCGTGACATCGGGCGTGGGGTGGGGCCCGGTCAACAGATGGCGCTAGAGAGCTACAGAAGTCTGGCTTCAGCCTGGAGACATGGAATGTAGGGTTGATCGTCATGGACTGGGGCAGCTGCCATATGCTTTGAACGGCCCAATGTAGCATGGCCGAACTGGCATTCGAAAGGTGACATGCCCATGGTGGAATGCCAAAGAGTGTTGAGGGCAAACTCAGCCCATGTTAGATGTCTGATCCAGGTTGCCCGGGTTGGAGGCCTGCCAAACAATGGAGAGAGTGAACCAACTCCTGGTTTACAATGGCAATGGCACCTATTAGGCAGCAGAAAGCCCCCAAAACCGGCTAGCAAATTGGGGGCCCCAATCCGAGACTAAGTCAGAGGGGAAGCTGTGTGTCCATATGATGTGCTGTAACATGAGTTCCACTATCTCCTTGGCTGAGGAAAGTTTGGGCAGTGGGCCAAATTTGCCTGCCTTAGAGAATTGGTCCACTACCACCAGGATCACACTCATTCCCTGGGAGCAAGGCAGGCCGGTGATGACGTCCAGGGATAGGTGTGACCACAGATGGGACAGTATGGGCAAGGGCTGGAGCAACCCCTGTGGGTGCGTCAGGGGCTCTTTGTTTTGGGCGCATGTCTGGCAGGCAGCCACAAAAGCCTGAACGTCCTCTGAATGTTGGGGTCCTTTGACTGGGGGTCGCACTGACAGGAGAGTGTGTCAAGGTTCAGTCTCTTGTCCTGCTAGATGTAGGTCAGGTTTTTGTGGTCTGTCTGTATAAGGAATGGGTGCTTGGCCCCCTCCAGCCAATGCCTCCACTCCTCCAGAGCCAATTTAATGGCCTGGAGCTCACAGTCCCCTACATCGTAATTCCTCTCTGGCACCATCAGCCGGCAAGAGAAATGTGTGCAGCTCTTCTTTGCTCCTGACCACTGGTACAGAAAGACCTCTACTCCTATGTCAGAGGCGTCGACCTCCACTATGAACTGGACCTCTGGATCAGGCACCCGAAACACGGGGGCCGAAATCAGCCTCTCCGTCAAAGCCTCAAAGGACTCCTGGGCCTCAACGGCCCATACAAACCTCCCCTAAAGCTTATTGGTCAGATCGCAAAGTGGGCTGGGCAAGGTAAAAAAAAAGTTTAAAAAAAAATTTGAAAAAAATAAAAAGTTAGTGAAGCCCAGAAAGCATTGGACTGCACCGACTGAGGATGGCTGAGGTCATTCCTTGGCCGCCCTGATACAGAGTGTATTCAAGCTCAGGCTGGCCCAAGAGAACAAAAAGCCCAGGAAAGTGATGGTATTCACATGGGACTGTAATTTCCCAAGCTTCATGTATTGGCCATTCTCAAGGAGAAGCTGCAAGACTCGGTGGACCTGTACGACATGTTCCTTCCATGAACTGCTGAAGATGAGAATGTCGTCCAGGTACACAAAGGCATAGCGATTCAGGGTCTCCCTGAAAACCTCGTTGATGAGATGCTGGAAAACTGCCAGGGCATTTATTAACTGCATATGAGAGCCACAGACCACGACTGACTGCATGGCCCAATTATGCTGCCGCAACCAGGGAAAACCTGGTTGACAATTTTGGCCTTCTCAGAAGGGAACTGAGAGGGCTGCATCTCAAACACAAATAAACATTGCAATATAAATGCATGGTAGCCCCCTGGCAGCCCTGTGGCGGGGGGGCAAACATGTTTCTGGAACCGTAGAAGCTACCGTCTCCAAGCTGTCTACAGCTGATCAGAAACTTGCTGAACATATGGATAGGGAGTGATGACAGGATAGGATTAAAATGGTGCAAATATAAATAATGGGAAAGTGAAGGGGGTAAGCTTGTGACATACATATATGACTCTGAAAACTCAATCAAAATGCTTCTTCTTTTCGAAGACTTTTACGCTATGCCACGCATAATTTTTTTTATAACTCCTTTTGGTGTGTATATATATTACCTCTTAGAGCGCTACGTGCTCTGATACGTATTACTGCTCTAACTCTGGCACAGACTATATCCACACACCGAGTGCCGAAACTCAGGGTCTTAAATAGCGGAGTGCACGGGTGTCGCGAGTTGCGCTACTTGCAGGTATGCGACCAAGAGCCTATAAAGAGGCATGCTGGTGGCCACGGGTTTGCTTGAAAGGCACCTACGAGGTTACATATTTCTTGGTTATTTTGCTAATCTTTACTTCTTAAGTGCCAGTTTTTAAATGTCCAACTCTGCTTATAAACAAATTTAAATGAAAACATGCAAAACCCATGAACATACAGTACAGTAATATATTATTCATTGGTTTCTGTGTTTACCTCACACAGAAGAGAAGTCGCTGACTTTGTTTTGGATCATTAAAGTAAGACTGCAGAAGCAGAAGCTTGCGTGCTCCTGCATCAGCAGCAACAAATTCACTAGAAGAAACAAAATCACTTTGGTCACAATACTGGAAAGCAACAACAAGTCTACAGATTATCTTTTAGAATACTATAGATGAATTTGTTTACTTAAAATCATTGTAAAATAATTCTAAAACATTTGTATTGTTAGATATTTCTATTGTTAATATATGTATTATTTTTATTTGTATTATTATTATTATTATTATTATTATTATTATTATTATTATTATTATTATTATTATTACAACATCCGGTAACATTATTACCTCACTGTTTGAGAAAATGACTGCTCTGTGTAAAATTCATTCAGCAGGAAGAGACAGGAATCACTTTCCACAATGTCAAGCTCCTTACTGATTTTCTCCACATCTCTTTTATTGAGCAGTCGAGAATATGTAGATACCTGTTTTAAATAATGAGTCATAATAAAACAATTAATTCAATGCATTATTATATAGAATTCTATGAAGAAAAATGAGGTGACAAATACACATGTAAATCAAACCTCAAGGGAAATTCCATCGGTTTCAGTCTCTCTGTATTTTTTTAAAGCTTCTATTAGGTTGCCATGTGGCTGCTTTGTAAAATACACCTCAAGAAATCTCTCAGAATGTTCCTCCATGTAATTAGTTGCTCTCAAAACTGAATCTGGGGTTGCACACTGAAGAAGCATTTCCTGGGCCTTTTCAAGAACTTTCACTCTCTCATCTTGATCCAGTTCCTGGGACAATATTTGTGGAGCGCACACTAGAATGATAGACGAGCATGTGTCTTCTGTGTAACCAACTATAGTATCGTATTTCCTACTGGTAGTAAGGAGCTGGTCTCGCTCATTTGAATCCCGTGTAACAAATAGGTTTAGCCAGTCCTCCAATTCAGTCTTCATCTCCTGAGCATGGTCTGGGAGAATATTGCTCATCTCCAAGCAGTGTTTTTCCAGTCGATTTAGCAGTGGTGTTGGGAACTGCTCATACACTGTTCTCTTCTCTTCAATGACAATCAGTCGAAATTCATCTTTGACTCTGCATTTAACTCTATGGGATCCTAGCCCCAGGTCGACATAGTAGCTCCCACCTAATTTTACGTAGCACTGATTCAAAGCATCATAGAGACTTTCATATAGGCTTTGAATATTGAGAAGGACAACTGACCTTCCTGTCTCCATGCATGTTTTTACTCTGTTTACTGTGCGACAAACCTGTGAGTATTCCTCATCATGTGGAAATCCTGAGCCAAAGATGATTTCAACACTGCTTTCATCAATGATGTTCTGGGATTTTAAAATCTGAAGAGCAGCATGATTGATTGTTGGCAGCAGAAGGTACCTGGAAGTAAATCCTGAGGTCCTGATGTCCAGGTTTTCTCTGAGAAGTGAGACCGTGTCACATTTCTTAGTTCTTGATTTATAAATATTTGAAAAAATTTCCAAAACATTGAGAGAATCCAAACCATCAAAATTCCTTTGCACAGCTTTCGTTAGATCCTCATCTGATGGACTGCCATTTTCTTTAATGGCATAAGACACAACCAACTTTACGAGACTGTAAAAATCCCTGAGTCCAAAGAATTCAGTTTTCTGTTCTTTAAGTACTTTTAAGTAGAACTGGGTAAGCTTTGGAATCAAACATGCAATCTCCGTGTTGACTGGTTCCTTATCACTTGAACAAATGTCACGAGCTGTGCTTTCCAGCTCCTTTGTCTCAGGAGATGTTCTCAGAACCAAAATACCACGATTCATCTTTGCTGGATCCAATGACCAGTTGGAAATTCCAATAAATCCAACTTTCTTGAACTCATTAGGACTTTCATCATCAACACATCCATATTCCAGGAGGGGGTGTAATGTTTTCAGTGGCATTTTTGGAGAGTCTTCTGCCAATCCAATTTCATCCAGGACCACAACAGCAACATATTCATTCAAATTTTTCTCATTCTGGAACTGTGCACACTGCCTGAATATTGAGATGATGCCATCAGGAGATGAGTGTGGGCTGCACTGGAATGAGGCCAGCTGTGCCTGCTTGTATCCTTTAAAAAGATCATTTGGAGAAGCCTTGCCCTGCATTGCATGAGCAGCAATTGTCTTGGACAAAGATTTTGAGCTTCCAGGTTTTCCAACCAGAAACAAAGGGATTCTTAAGTTCATGCACACAACCATCATGAATACATTCTCTTTCAGAGCTTCATTCTTTGCCACTGAAGTTGGACAGTCAACGTTTGAGATGAAGGCATCTTTACAAAGCTCAATCTCTGTCAGAATATCACTGCAGGACAGAGAGAAAGCTTTTGAAACTTGTTCCAAGTATTCATCTCGTTTCTCTAGTGAAGCCATGTAGCAGACTCCGACTGCAAGAATAAGAGATCGCTCCAGATCATTAACGCCTCTTTCCTTTACTCTAATTTTGTCAATTTCCTTAAATAATTTCTGCCTTTGTTGATAAAACCACATGACTGTTTTCAAGCATCGCTCTATGTCTCTGAGACTGACCATCCGGCATTCATCAGTAAGCTCTGCCATATGCTTCTGAGAGGCAGAGATTACCTTTGTAAATAAAGCCTGTTGTTCAGCATTGGGGAGGTTTTCTTTGCAAAAGAAAGTCTTGACCATCTGTGTGATATAAAGCTCCTGTGTGAGCTCATTTAACTTTCCAAAGTCCCACACCAGAGGAGTAAGGCTTGGTGGTAATGGCTGAACTCTGTAGACCAGTTGACGCATTGGTATCTGCCCAAGTTTCTCCTCCGTATTCTCACTTCTGACTCTGTATCCCAGTCCAGCTCTTTCCAGTTGCTCTATGGCCTCCTTTGAGTGCTTTCTGTAGGGATTACACGCTGCGATGATCTTAAGTCTAGGTGCATCAATTTGTTCCCCATTTACCGTCTTGTCACACATCACCTCTTTGATTGCATTAACAGCTTCTGTTGTATTAGCTTCATCAAAAAATAGCACAGTATCTAAATTATACTTTTCGTTTTCTTTTGAAATCTCGATTGCCTTCCTCACTTTCTGGTAAATGACCTCTGATGATGTGCCTCCATGCACTCGCACTACAATCAGGTTTTGTCTCTGCTTCCTTGATCTCAGCAGGTCACACATGAACTGGACCAGTCGGGTCTTTCCACATCCTGTTTCTCCCATGATGATCACAGGAATGTCAGATTCAAATCGAAGGTGAATCGCAAGGATTTTCATCACATTATCTAAAGTCAACTGATACGTATCATCTGGATCCATCACAGTACTGACACCTAGCACTCTGCCAATAATATGAAGTTGTTCAACACGGCGCAGTTTCTCAAAGTTAATGTTAAAGGGCACTCTTTGAGCTGACAACTGGCTAAAAAGCCTCTTATCAATAATCCTCTTTTCCACTACCTCCTTAGTCTGAGCATCAACTGCATCTAAATTGTGAATGTGGAATCCTAAAAACGTCATGGACTCATTATCCGCATTGAATAAGATGTAAGGATGTGCCTGTTGCTCCCATCGTCTTCGCAGCTGAAATTCTCTGAGAACTATGTCTTCTGCTGCTCCATCTTCTGCTGTCTTATCACTGTCATCCGATGTCTTCAGAGATCTCATGGAAAAATCCTTGGACATTGTCATCATGAATTTCACAACAAATTTTTTAAAGCCTGTCAGGTCATCTTTTAAGGCAGGGCTACAAAAAATAGACTGCTCACATTTCTTCAACTGACTGTTTAGAAAGTGTGTAAAATTTCTGAGTTCTCCCCAAGATGGGTTTTTAATGTCACAGAACTGCAACAGACACTCCAACCATTCTTTTGGTGAATCTTCAACAGATCCAGGACTGAACGAGAAGCTCTCCAGTTGGTCTTGTTTTAGTCTGTAGATTTTAAAGTACTGGTAAGTGCGCTGAAAGGCTTCACTACGAAACTCTGCATCGTCCATCAGCCGGTAGTCTTTATCATACGATCCTTGCTGCTCTAGGTGTCTCAGGGTTTCCTCAGGGGTAAGACACTTCACAGATGGTAACATTTCCAAAATTGCATCTTCTACTTGAGATGAAATCTGAGAGTAAAAATAATTACAGAAGTTATGGTTTTACTAAATGTTTAAAAATAGATCTTGATTCACCTTAATACAAGATTTATAAAAGATTACTTTAATACATTAGATTTTAATTAACCAAGTTTTTTTCTAATTGTCTAGAAAATGTAATAAATACAAATACACTACATGAAGGACTCACCTTTTCCCATTACAGGATATATACAGTAGATGTTTAAAACTACTCACTAGAGAAGCATGTGTGTGTTTATGAAATAAAAATTAATTACAATAAAGCAGAATCCAGTCCAAACATCAAGCCAGCAGTTTCTGGCATTTAAACTCAACATATTTACAGCATTAAATCTAAGCCTGGTGATTACCTCAGAGCTGTGCCGGTCACATTCCCTGTGCTTTCGTTTTGTGTATTCCACTAAGTAAATGTGGGAGTGATTGTATCTCCATATGATCCCATCAGGGCTCTGGAAACACCTCAACACAAACAGCTGCAGCAGAAAGGTGTACAGTCCTTTTGTCACCTGAACAGAGAATTTAGTGTGGGAGTCAGTAAATGATATACAGTACAGCAGAGTTGTGTTCACAATAGACTAGATGTGGGGAATGTCTCTCAGCCTTTAGCGATTTATCGCCATTTAGCAGTGTTACAGAACGGCCTCCATCACACAACTCAGGACAGAAACTCCCAACTCCCAACATCTCTAGAATCAGTATCAAACTCCATTTCCCAGAATGCACCATGAACTACAAACAGTGACTACAACACCCACACACTAGGTGTAGTGTCACATACACAGTTACTAGCTAACTGATCGCACACCTTTTTACAACTGATGTACCAACCCTTTATTCTGGATTATTTGTGATGTTTTTTCAGCACTTCATGAGCACACTTAACAAATTGCAAACCACAAGATTACTGCTTACTAACCAGTGCTTTACTCTCTTTGTGATTCTGGTTTAACCCTCCTATTGTCCTCCTATACAAATTAGGAGCGCTGAGTCAACTTGACCTTGTCTGTTTTGACTGCTTATAAAAAGTGAAGTATATATGATAGACATTTTTTTTCACTGTTTTAGTCTAACTTGTTTCCAACATATTAACATATATTTTGCAAAAAACAATTATATTTGGTATAATAATTCTTATTTATATACAAAAATGCCTCATTTTTAGTAAAAAAAAAACTCCAGAAATTTTTAATTATTTTCACTATAGAGCAGAGGTATTCAACTAAAATTGAAAGAGGTCCAGTAAGAGAAAATTTCTTGAAGCGACGGTCTGGAAGATCATAATGTCTAACTAGTTAGTGTGATATATATTTATGTAGCCTAGTAGTATCAACATCTGCAAGCAATCAATACCTGACTGTCAAATCAAATAAATTCAGTACAATTCAAAAACTTTTTGACAATATTTATTGTCATGTAACATAGAACTGAACATATGTATGCTTGTGTGTGTGTGTGTGTGTGTGTGTGTGTGTGTGTGTGTGTGTGTGTGTGTGTGTGTGTGTGTGAGTGTGTGTGAGTGTGTGTGAGTGTGTGTGAGTGTGTGTGTGTGTAAAGCTTGTTGGTACAGTAGATCAGATTTTGCCCCCAGCTGTACAAATGCATCTAACAAGTGTGAAATATTTACAAATAAGTAGCTTTTGTTTTTTCTGAAGGCCTAATGAATTGCTATGCCCAGTGCTTGTATGTGTGTGTGTGTGTGTGTGTGTGTGTGTGTGTGTGTGTGTGTGTGTGTGTGTGTGTGTGTGTGTGTACAGTAGCATCATTTCGGTAGATCATATTTTGCCCTCTGCTAGGCAAAGGTATATCAAAAGTGAGAAATATTTACAAATGTGTAGCTTTTTTTTTCTGGAGGCCTAATGAAATGCAATGCCCAATGTGTGTGTGTGTGTTTGTGTGTGCATGTGTGTATGAGTGGGTGTGTGTGTGCACGCGCGCGTGTGTGTGTGTGTGTGTGTGTGTGTGTGTGTGTGTGTGTGTGTGTGTGCGTGAAATGTTTACAGATATGTAGCTTTTGTTTTGTCTGGAGGCCAACTGAATTGCAATGCCCAATGCTTTGAACAGTGTTTGACTGTGTGAGTGTGTGTGTGTGTGTAGCATCATTTCGTTAGATCATATTATGCCCTCTGCTAGGCGAAGGCATATCAAAAGTGTGAAATATTTACAAATGTTTGGCTTTATTTTTTCTGTAGGCCTAATGAAATGCAATGCCCAATTTGTGTTTGTGTGTGTGTGTATATGTGTGTGCGTGTGTGTGGTGTGAGTGTGTGTTTTGGGTGCGTGTTTTAGTGGACATTTTATGTGTGCATTTTTGTGTCTGTATGTATGTTCATTGCGCTGAAAAGGGCAAAAGTGTGATCTATTGCCCCACTAAATGTGGCCGGGTCAAAATGACCCAAAGGATCCAAAACGCAAAATATATATTTGTCTGAACACATAGTTCAACAAAAATAGACAAAATTAATTTTCCTTGCAAAGTTCATAATTTGGAACAATCCTGGTAAATTTCAGGCAAATACATGGAAGAAAACCCAAGTTATGGCACATTAAAACCTTCCAGCCGGGTCAAAAAGACCCAGGGAAAATAGGAAGGTTAAACTAGGGTATAAAGATTACATGTTAGCAACATATTATACAATAAAAATACTAACCACAGGAGGAATGTCAAAGTGAAAGATTCTTGGGAATTTGTCTGTGGGTTTGTCCTCATACTGCTGCAGCTCAGAGACAATGTCCTCAGTCCTCAGGTGTGACTGGTTTATCCGGATTGTTTTATGAGTAAATCCTGCACTTCTGAGACTTCCTTCAGACTCTTTCACAAGATTTTTCACATACAGGGATTTTCCTGTTGTAGAACACATTTCATCAAAAAATCATCAAGTCCCAAAGGACACAGGTCCAGAACATTCAGCTGATTTGAGATACACACACAATCAGTATAAAATGCCACTTACACTTAAATGATATTTAATTTAAAGGGTTCTTACCCATTCCTGCATGTTCAGAGAAAATGATTTTTGTTTTCAGCTGAAATTTATCAGGTTGGTTCAATTCTGTAAATGCAGTTCCAGCTTCTGAGGATGTTTGGTGCTTGTGAAGGAGGTACTGTTTAATTTCCTCATTTTGATTTGGATTCTCGGTAACCGTCCTCTTAAACATGTCAAAAGCAGTGGCAACATAACTGTGATATGCCTTTGAGTCACAAAAAATAATTAACTGATAATCGTTCTTATACGTGCCTCCCTGGACATGTGACTCCTGAGTTTTTTTGTAAAAAATGGACTCGAAATTCCGAGACACATCATGATTTAGTTGGTCTGCATTTAGCAAGCAGTAGATCTTCTCATGTGTGCTGCCAGGTTGTACAGCTCTCCTGATGATCAGTTCCACCTCTTCTGCAGTCGTCTCAGAGGTACAGACCAGAATTTCATCATAGGTTGGCAATGACTGCTCTTTATCACTGTACAGTGATAAGCAAAGTGGAAGCATTTCAACATCTTTACAGCAAATCAGGTTGGGTTTGCCCCTTTCCAAAGTGATTGGCAGTTTTCGTGTCACGGTTACTTCAGCAGATTTGGCAAGATGGTTCATGGTTTCTCCAAGAACATCTAAGTCTACAAACTTGTCTGATACGAGTCCTGAGAGTTTGTTGTGGTATGTCTTCCAAAGCATTACAATCTTCTCATCAGAATTTTCCAAGTTGTCAAATGCCGCTGCAATCTGCTCCTGTGTCATTGAAAAAGAAACTTCTTCTGTCGTGAGTCCACCTTTGAATTTCATTTGATTTTTAAGGACACTATCCCGCCTTGTCTCGTATTTCTCACACCACTCATTGACCCATTCTTCATCATTCTGATGATCATCAATGCATTGCATCACACTGTCTCGATACTCCTCTACAGTCCTTGAGTCTATATCTCCTCCTTCTACTTGCTCATCTTCCTCACAATATATAATTGCTGCTTTGGTCTCTTCCTCTGTAAAACCTGTATCGAGAAAATACGCTATCATGTCTGGATAATCAGTGAGGAACTTCTTAAGCTCGATTGATGCTTGGGATCCAGCACTTTCAACTGGGGTTTTGAGTGCTCTGGTGAGAGCGTTCTGCAGATCACTTTCTTGAATGTCGTCCTTCATGATGGCTAACATGTTGAGAAGACTAGTGCTAATGTTCTTCCACCCAATCCGATATTCAGCCAAAGAGCAACACAGATAGACTAGCTGCTTTGCTGTGAAGAAATTTAAGTAGTAGTAAGTGTTCCTTTTCTGCTCTGTGTACGTTAACCATTCAGAGAGACAGCTCCTCATGCTTTCACACAGTCCGTTCAACTCAACTAGCAACGATCTGTGACCTTTGATCTCTACATTTGCAATACCAAACTTCACCCATATTTTAATATCATGTGTTTGTTGGCAGTAGGCAGTCATCTCCCAGTCTTTAAAGAGAATATGTCCAGCATCACGGAGGTCAAGGAAGCACTTTCCCACATTTATTATCTGCTCCAAAACCTGAAAAAGAGATAAATACTATAGCCTTTTTTCTGAATAGCAAGTGTTGTTATTACTGTGGTAGATCTATTGCACTGCACAGCTTAGTTTCAACACACCTGACATTCATGTTAAAAATTCATGTTACTGAAAGTCTTGATAAATACGAGTAGGGATGTTAAAGTAGGGTTATTTTGAATTTTTCCCATGGTATTGCAGAGAAATATGTTAAATATTCAGTCTTACCAAGTAATGGCCTGTTCCTTAAAACACCTACCAGATGTAGCGTCTGGAACAGGTCATTTAGATTTCTTGTCCAAGGCACCCTAAACTTTGGCATCTACTCTTCAATCAACCAAGATTTATTGAGGGCTACATCCCACAGTGTCACACACACACAACTGACTCCAGAAGGTCTGGATCCTACACAAAGACCAGATAACCCCATGCCGATTCTCTGATTGAACTCATAGGTGCCCTCAACCAAAACACACACACACACAAACACACACACACACACACACACACACACACACACACACACACACACACACACACACACACACACACACACACACACACACAACACTTCCTTTTACTAATAAAACGAGTGAATAAGATGCCCCACATCCCACGGCATTAAGCCATACTCGTATGTATCTCCTCCCCAATTATACTGATACTCTAAGATTCTTATTCTTGTAAGCTTGGAGACGACTCCATCTTCCTTCAAAGAACTTCCAGCAAGCTTCACTTCCAAGAACGACAACTGCTCTGATCTTCAGGAGAACTTGGAAGAGCGTCTGACCCCACCTTAACTGATTCTTCAGAGATTTCTCTGTTGCATCCGGACTTTTGTGCAGTAAGCCATTGCAAGTAACCGTTTCCTTTACCAACCAATTTAGATGCGTATTTTAAGTATGAACCTTGTATTGAGTCTTAAGGTGAATTTAAGTTTCCGGTGACGATTTCCCAGTTAGGGTGTGATTAATTTTGAAGTTTAAGCTTGCCATTCCTTCCTTCCTTTCTCTAATTTCTTCTTTCCAGTCTCTTCCTCCCTTTCCCCAATTTTGATTTCATTTGTGTATTTTTATTTTCATCGTTGCTTTCTGTATTTCTTTTGTTTGTGTATTTAGTGTTATGTTGTGTTTGTCTCATTCATTAAACGCCATATTTTTGTGCCACAAGTGATTGTCTCTGAGTATCGCTCACAAACTTAAGGTACCTGCAACATCTGGTCTGAACTACATGCTCTATTAAGTTAATTTAATTTAAATTACGGTATAAAGTAAAAGGGAAGTGAATCTTTCTTGGCCAGGAAGATACCGCCTTCATAGAATTAATAAAGGGTACACGGCCTGTTCGCCGGACAAACAGACCAAATAAGTGTAACGTTACTTCCATTACCGTTCATTTCAACTTAAAATATACGTTATAATTACTTATAAATATTTACATTGCTTCGCGAGCCAAAATCGCTACACAGACATGATCCTCCCTGCTATTTAATTAGTCAAGGTTGTCAAGTCTAACTTAAGTAGCTACATACAGTACAGACCAAAAGTTTGGACACACCTTCCAAAAGTTTGGACACACCACCTTTTCAACAGGACAATGACCCCACAGGAGAGTGATGGGGTGCTGCGCCAGATGACCTGGCCTCCACAGTCACCGGACCTGAACCAAATCGAGAGGGTTTGGGGTGAGCTGGACCGCAGAGTGAAGGCAAAAGGGCCAACAAGTGCTAAGCATCTCTGGGAACTCCTTCAAGACTGTTGGAAGACCATTTCAGGTGACTACCTCTTGAAGCTCATCAAGAGAATGCCAAGATTGTGCAAAGCAGTACTCAAAGCAAAAGGTGGCTACTTTGAAGATCCTAGAATATGACATTTTCAGTCATTTTTTTGTTATGTATGTATATAATTCCACATGTGTTAATTCATAGTTTTGATGCCTTCAGTGTGAATCTACAATTTTCATAGTCATGAAAATAAAGAAAAGTGTCCAAACTTTTGGTCTGTACTGTAACTAGCTAACAGATGAAAACAAAACAGATTCTCTAAAAAGTCTTTTGTAATCAGATGTTTAACCTTTAGCATTACTCCAGTATTTACTAACCACATCACTTTGCTTGACATTTGAGGGAAGAATTTGGATCAAATTGATAGGATAAAAAGTAGGGATGTATTTGGAATTTGCAAAAAGCTAGGAAAAACGTAAAAAATGTTAACAGAGTTTGCCAGAAGAGGAATGAAAACAAAAATGAAATGAAACTAACTTGCATTTGATTCTGAGCCATTTAGTTTTTAAGTAAGTTTCTTATATATATATACGTATATTTGTGTATATATATATAAAAATATATACATATATATATATATATATATATATATATATATATATATATATATATATATATATATATATATACATACATACATACGTATATATGTATATATATACATATATATACGTATGTATGTGTATATATATATATATATATATATATATATATATATATATATATATATATATATATATATATATATATATATATACACATATACACACACATAAACACATCACAGCTAAAAGTGGTGGAGAATGTTATAACTCCAATCATAAAATTACCTCAATGTAGGTTGTGATTTCATCCTCTCGATTTTTAACACTGACAGTAATCAGCATCAGCTTGTTGTGCAGATCTTGAAGCTCAGCAAGACCGTATGTTCTGTATTTTGCATCCTGTCCATCAGACAACTTTTCCTTGCACCTTAATGTGAGGCAATTTTCTAGATTAATCTTAAAAACAAAGTAAAACATCATTAGGGATTGCATCTTGGGGGTCATTTAGTACAACTAAACCACCTTTTGCGAGCTAAAATTTGTATCTACTAGTTTAGATACAGTGTTTGCTATTGGTTACTTTTTCTTTTTTTTATTTATTCTAACAAATAACCATAAATTAAATAAGAAACCATAAACAGATAGAGCAGCTCTATGAAGAAATGTAAGAAAAGAGAATCTCAGAACACTGGGCATTTGTAATATATTCAGCTATAAACTGAATGTAATAAGTAACAGATTTGAATATTTCACCTTTCCCTGAGCATCAGATGGAATTTTGATTATGTAAATCCCATTGTCATTGATATCTGTGGCCTGTTGCAAAGATGACCTCTCAACAGAACCATGAGTCTCATAGGCAATTTTGAGCCACTCCATGTTGGTGCAGGAGTCTTTCTGTTAAAAATATTATAATAAACATGTTTATAATGTAAAGTGACAGATAGAGATATAACATGTCCGAGACATAACATATTAAGCTGAGATTAAAGATAGAACTGTGGTTTCATGTGATCAAGCTAAACAGACAAGGGAAGAGTTCTGATTGTCACAAACTTCTTACATTTAAGAATTTTGGAGGCCACAGTACCTCCAAAAAGGCAAATGTTTTGTAGCCTATGCCTAGACACAATCCTGTCTACTACAAAACAGCCTTCTTCCACCTTAGAAATATTGCCAAGCTGAGAAACATCCTATCTGTATCCGATGCTGAGAAGATAGTTCATGCCTTCATGACCTTTAGACTGGACTATTGTAATGCATTACTAGGTGGTTAATAAATAGTCTACAGTTAGACTAAAATGCAGCTGCCAGAGGTCTTACCAGGACAAGAAAATATGATCATATAACCCCAATTTTATCATCTCTACACTGGCTACCTGTTAAGTTTAGAATTTATTACAAACTGCTGCTACTTATGTATAAGGCTTTTAATGGTTTAGCTCCCATGTATCTAACTAGTCTTCTAACACGTTACAATCCTTCACGCTCTTTGAGGTCACAAAACTCAGGACTTCTGGTAGTTCCCAGAATATCCAAGTCTACTAAAGGTGGTAAAGTGTTTTCATATTTAGCTGATATTGTTCGGTGCTCAGACACACTTTCCCAGGTTAAATGTAGATTAAAAACTCATCTCTTTAGTCAAGCGTACACATAATACATCCCATAATATTGTGCACTATTACATCAGATTTGCACATTTTATGAACAGCAGATATGTTAATCCCTCTCCACTGCTTCTCTCTTTCTACCCATCCCGAGGCATCCAGAAATTGTACCAGCTCCTATCGTCTTCCACGCAATGAAGATTTTGGACATCCACTGAGATGAGGCTGACTCTGTGAGTCCTGAGGCATCTAGAGATCTACCAGCTCCAGTTAGACTCTACTAGATACTAAAGAGGAGATATGAACTCCATCTGATCTTTTGCATCAATACAAAATTTGTTTGACTGTATATTTATAATCACACCCTCTAGTGTCATCCATATGAGAATGGGCTCCCCTTTAAGTCTGGTTCCTCTCAAGGTCTCTTCCTTTACCATCTAAGGGAGTTTTTCCTTGCCACTGCTGCCTGAGTCACCTCAAACCTGCTCATTGTTGATAAATACATACACATTGTGAACTAAATATATCTAATATTTATCTTGAATTTTGTATTCTATTAATCTTTCTATTATTCTTTATATTAACCTTCTGTTCTATGGTTTATGTTCTATGTTTATGTTCTGAAACAATGTCAATTAAAAATAATAATAAAAAAACTAAATAAACAAAAACAAACAAACAAAAAAAAACAAATAAAAAGCCCTATACAAATAAACATGAATTGAATTGTCTCTGAGCTCTGCAGACAGTTACTTTGACCTCATGACTTGCTCTGATCTGCATTTTTGTTATCTGCATTTTTCTGCATTCAATTAATTGAATTTACCACATTAATGGACTCCAAGTGTAGAAGCATCTCAAAGATGATTTAGAGAAATGGGATGCACCCAAGCCAAATTTCACTTGCCATAGAAAATGGTCTAATTGTGAAATTTCAGTTATTTTTAAAATAAATTTTATGTTCAATAAATTATATCTGATTTATAACTGCGCATAATCTGTTTTTTGTTTGTCGTTATTGTGTATAGATTAGGAAAACAAATAATTTAAAATATTTTGCCATAATGCTGCAACATAAAATGTGAAAAAATGAAGGGGTTGGAATATTTCTTAATGCACTGCACACTGACAAAGGACATTTCAAGGTCATCAGCAATGTGATTATAGTCAATGGGTTATTGGCAAATGCTTAAATTGTTTTAAAATGTATTTTATGCCATTAGTATGCTCTGTCTAGTTCTTGCACTCCAGCTCTAACACGCCATGTCCTTATGGAGCTGCTTTGTGTCACGCTAGATGAGGGTTTGAGTCTCTTTGTTCCAGTGAAAGGAAAATGTAATGCTATGGCACACAGAGACAATCTGTATAACTGTGAAGAACCACATATGGGTGTGATAATCAGGAGTTCACAAACTTTTGGCCATACACTGCATCTCTCTCATCTTACAACAGCTAACAGCCATCACACTTTCTGTCACAAGGGAGTTTAAAATTTCATCTTACTAGTTTATTCTGCAGCTCCTGGTCACTTTCCAAAGCACAACCAAGCTTATTGACAGCTTGCAGGAGCTCTTTAGTACCAGATCTTTCAGACAACTGATATATGAGTGGTGCAGCAGCAGATATGGCATCTCTGAAATAGCACACTTTATCAATGTCCATGGCATTTTCTCCAGCAGAGATTGAGGCCAGCTCCACAAATGCTGTTAGCTCTCCGGTGTCTAAAATTAAAGAGTAAAAGTAAAGTGATGCATAAACTACTAATTACTGTGGTTCATCAGTAGTTAACAATCATTTCTTGGCATTGTTCTAATAATAACATAAATCTTGTTACAAAAAAATGTTCATGGTGGAGGATGCATGTGGCAGTTTGTTATGAATGGTGGACAATCCAAGGCATTAGGCAATAACAAGGTCAAAATAATCAAGACACATCAGTGCAACTACCAGTGACAATAAAGGGGTAGAGACAAGACATGAATCAAAACAAAGGTAAACAAAGCAAACGCATGAAATCACGGAACAAAGACGAGATGAGGCGAAAATTATAATCAGAATCCATTTTAAAACATGTCAAATCAATTATACTTGCCTAATACATTTAAGTTAAATTATCATTATTATACCTAAGGTTTCTAAACACTTACCTTTTATAATTTCTTTAATCCACGAGATGAATCCTCGTCTGATGCATTCATTAAATTGTCTTAGAAAGCTATTTGTTTCCTTTCGAATTTTCTTCAGTTCGTTTCCAGCTTTGGCCACATTTTCGGTGAGATCACGCAAGCAACTGAAGTCCATATTCTGTAATTACATATTACTAAAATTTAATATGTAACATCAGAAGAATATTTATGATTACAAGCATTGCTGTTCCATGACAGATGGAAAAGAGGTCAATCTTTTCAGTTTCAATTGTAATAATCAAATGTATTGTTGATGATCTTTTATCTTGACTTGATCCAGTTTTGTCTATATGCTTTTAATAATGCTTATATTCAGGACAATTGTTTAAAATCGTAATTTGTCCTGAAAAGTAACTAGGTCTCACTTTCAAATTTAGATCTAGTTCCAGTGTACACTCATTAAACATGCAAAAGAAAAACAAAGCATTCAGCAGTTGAAATTCTTTCTATTCTGCATACCTTGAGTTTATCAATGTCATCAAACTCTCCACACAGCCCGAGGTTATTTTTTAGTTCAATGATCACTTCTGCATTTTCTTTTGCAGACTGAAGAGTTCTATAAAGTTTAATGTGTTTATCGGTCTTGTGAATCATTTCACGTGGATCCTCACTGAACACCTCTGCCATTGTATTCAGTTCGTTTGACATGCTATCTAAATATTTGCCCAGTTTACTCTTCAAGTCCTGAAGAGTCATCGAGAGGTCCCTCAAGGCCTTGTAGGTGTTTTTAAATTCTTCAAAGGCTGGTTTGTAAATATTATCGTAGATTTGGTCAAGTGGAATTAATGCAACATCCTTAAACTCTGTGTTTTTGGCTTGTTTTGCTGTTTCTCTCCACAGTTCTTTGAAATATGTGCTTTTAGACAGAAAGTCAATCTTTTCAAATGCCTGAATATTGACCAAATATGTGTCACTTCCAGGTTTGTCGCTGGTCAACATGCCCATGATAGTTTTCAGTGATCGTTCCTCCTTTTCAAGCTCGATTGACAAAGTTGTCTCAAGTTGTATTACATCGACTGAAAAACAATGATAAATAAATGTTTTAGTGCTGAAAACTTAGTCTTTAGCGATGATAAATTCACCACAGAACAAACAGGTAACAGATGTGACAGAAAACTGGGGTTTTAAATCAAACAAAGTATTTTATTTAAAATATTAAACATGTAAAGAATGATACTGTCAGTGAAATATAAAATGTTGGAAGATTAAAATAGAACTGTTAAAAAAAAACCCCAAAAAAACAGACACTGTACCTGGCATGCCTTGGTTAAGGTCATAGAGCACCTTCACTTTTCTTTTTTGGCCTTCAAATTTTTTAAAATCCTCCTCTGCTTCCTTTATTGTCTTCAAAAATGTGTCCATGTTTTTTCCTATACAGGAAGAGTTTTCATAAAAATCATTTGGTTTTAGAGAACATAGCATTGGGCATTGCAATTCATTGGGCCTCCAAAAAAACAATCATTTGTAAATATTTCACACTTGTTATATGCATTTGTCCAGCTGGGGACAATATCTTCTCTTCTCTTCCTCTTCTACCAACAATCTTCTCACACACACACACACACACACACACACACACACACACACACACACACACACACACACACACACACACACACACACAAGTTTGTTGTGTTTTCATATTCAAATCATATTTGTTTCCTCTCTTATTTATGAATTTAGTTGCATCAGTCAGCTTTGGCCTAGAGATATGCTGAGTAATGTTTGACATTTATCAGTCAGTGGTTATCCAAAATAATATTTAATAATTTCTGCTTATTTTAGTCACCACATGGCAAAATTTTATAAAGTTTATCATTCATAAATTAAGTATAATAAAAAAGCATAAGGAGGTCAACAAAGTTTTATTCACATGAAATTATGGCATGTTTTTGAGTTTGTGTGTGTGTGTGTGTGTGTGTGTGTGTGTGTGTGTGTGTGTGTGTGTGTGTGTGTGTGTGTGTGTGTGTGTAATGTGTCTGTCTGTGTTTTCCCCTTGTTTCTGTCTGCCGTCTTTCCCTGATGTTAATTGTTGACCCCGCCCACCTATCTGTTACCATGGACACTAATTACATTCATTCTCTTCCCCAGGTGTTTTGTCTTAGTCCTTGTCTGTCTCTGTTTTGTGATTGGTTCTCGTTCACCATATATACTCTGTCTGTTCACTTCAATGTTGTTGGTCGTTGTTGGTGTTGGTATGTAGTGTGTTTCTGTTCGATGTTCCCATTGCCTGTTCGTTCTGTGTTCTGCCTTGTGTTGCCTGCCTGACTGTTTTTCTGTTTCGTGTATTGGCCGATTAAAACTCTAAAAACTGCATTTGGATCCTCACTCGCCTGTTGTCTCACCGTGTCACTCGTGACAGTGTGTGTGTGTGTGTGTGTGTGTGTGTGTGTGTGTGTGTGGCCTGTTGTTGGTTGATCATATCACATCAGGTGGGCAAAATAGATATTACAAGTTTAAAACAGATACTACACACAGAATGGTGAATCCTGCCCTTGAAATACACCAGCCTGTAACTGTGCAACTTTTGTGCCTCTATAGTGAAAATAATTCAAAATTTGTTTTTTTTTATTTTACTAAAACATTAGGCATTTTTGTATATAAATAAGGTTTGTTATACTGAATATATATATATATATATATATATATATATATATATATATATTGCAAAATGTTAATATATGTTGGAAACAAGTTAGACTAAAAAAAAGGCCATCATATATACTTTTTTTATAAGCAGTCAAAACAAGGGTTAATGCATAAAATTTTAACCAGTGCAATGTATTTAAATTAATGAAATGAACAGTTATTTGTCACATGATCGACAAGTTCAGCTACAGGCAAAATGGGAGATGTGTGATTTAAACACTAGATTGTCTCCTTCATAAGATATTCACCTTCTGTCCTTTCCAGGTGAAATATGTTGGACACAAGTACACACTTTTTCAACCTAAGATATCTATATTTGATGTTGAGATGGGAACTAGAGAAAAGGCAGAATTTAAGAACATCAAAACTTTTAAACTTACTTAGGAAGTAACGGTTGGCGTGTTGTTTCCTTTTAAAGATTTCATTCAGCAGTCTGCATGATAATGACTTGTTTATCATGTTCTCGATCAGTTGGTCCATTAGTTTGTGAGCTTTCTGTATTAGTTGTTTTGTTGTGTCATGTGCCATACAGATATTTTCCATGTGCTTTTTATCTGCAGAGATGAGCAAAAGTCTCATTACTCACCAGAATTGTTTTGAATACACTTTAACCTACTTTTTGAAAGTGCAGACTAGGTCTTGGACTAAATAAATTGGACTTGCTGTTTCATTGCTTTAGGATTAGAGAAGTGATGTTTGAACATTAAATTGCCAACTTCCTGGCTCAGAGGGTACATTTCGGGCATTTTGGGCTATCTGTATGACAGCTTCCGCTTTGAGTAAACCTGTCCACCAGGTTCATAGTATTTTCATACAGCAACTTTATTAAACTATATTGTCAAACATCACACACAGAACTCCTTAAAGTATTAGGACTGCAATTTTTCTTTTGACACACTCCGAGGACAAAAGTTTAATTTCAAAAGATGTTCATTGGATGATGGATCAGAAGTTTAGCTTTCATTTCCTGATATTTACATCTAGATGTGTTATACAACATTTTTGTTATACAATATTTTGTTCACAACTATACATCTTGTAACGCACAAGTGATACTGATACATGTGACTGGAACCAAGATGAATCAAAGTGATAGATAGGTCAAAATATGGAGAAAGCCCTATCTGCTCAAGATGCATTACATACAAGCTTATAAGTAAAACATGGCGGTGGTGGTGTCATGGCATGGGCTTTCATGGCTGCTGAATCTGGTGAAGGTATAAACAGAATAAATTCATATTTCTAGAGAAACATTGGGGGTTTTTACACCTGATCACTTCATGTGTTTTCTGTGATCCGATAGATATTCGATCGTAAAAAGACCAGGTGTAAATGCCCTCCAAAACGGTTTCGAGACGGATATAAATCCGATCGCTCAAACCACTTCAGGAGGTGGTCTGGGACGCATTTCAGATGAAACTAGACAAGTGTAAATGCATGTGGTTTTTCAAGCCACATACGTCAGTGCTACAGGTATACTCCTCCCAAACGGAAGTATGTCACTCGCAGGTGACTCGCGAGTCGTGCATCGCGCCAGAAACAAATATGTTTTCCCACCAGCGCTGGCTTTGATCTTTCACCCAAGTGTCTCGTTGGGTCTTAAAATGCACTGCTGACACCAGCGAAAATGCAGCAAATAGTAAATGCTGTTTTTTGTAGCAACCGCATACACCAAAGCGTGTTCCATTTCAATTACCCCGGAAATGAGGTAAAATATATTTGCATATTGGGCGGGAGTAGAAAGATCGGATTGATATCCGATTCACCGAGACGCATTTATGTGGCCTAATGTAAATGGAACAGTTTTAACAAATCAGATAGCTATCGGATCAGACAAAAACACATGAAGCGACCAGGTGTAAAAAGGCCCACTGTCTGATAGAATCAGTAGTTCAGCAGCAGTGAAAGCCAATGCCAAGATACCACCACCATGTTTTACTGAATGATAAGAGAAACATTCTGTCCGTTCATTTTCAAAGAAATGAATCAAATTCAATTGGAAGGAACTTTCAAAATACACTGATACTCAACACAGGACTTCATCAGCTGAAATTGAGGAAGGTTTTAGAGTCAAGTCAATCAGCAGACCATTAAATTAGGGTACTTATTAGAAGAGTACAATTTCAATACTTACTACTACAATACAACAGTTCACTTAAAACAGGGTGTCCTGCCTCCATGCTGTTTAACACTTCCAGATGTAAATACCAGGAAATAAAATGATATATAGTCTAACGGAAGAGTCTAACAAAAAGCATCAGGTTCCTACGCTACTCAGCAAGTCTTTTTACAACCAGTGTGTTTACTTTAAGGCTTACTGTAGCACTATGTTTTAGGTTATATTACTTAAGCTGTTCACAGTTAACATGAAGAAATTTGCTAAGAAATATACAATTGTGTTAATATATTATTACAATTTATAAGTACTTAGTTTAGTCTATTACCATATGTTCTGGTTTTATTTATTTCTGACCATGTTTCACAAATATTTTAGTGAAGGAGTGTCTGCTAGATGTCTGTTTTTGTAATGGTGTCATTTTCTGTACTGGTATTGACTATCCACATTCCAATACTGTGTCATGAATAGTCTAAAATCTAAAATCTAATCATCATTAGTTAAAGCTCAAATAGACATACAAAAATATAAATGACAAAAAACGTCAGTAAAAAGAAAGAGAAAAAATATCTTACCCACTGTACAAAAAACATCTGTCAGCTGTTCATCATACAGAAGGAAAAGAAAGTCCTTGTCGCTCCACTCTAGGTCACGCAGCTTGCTTTGGATAACGAAGGACAGTAGTCCAGGTTTAGTAGACTCTGATATTATGTTAAGGAGCTCCCTCTGTTTTGACCACATCAAATTTCATTTGTTAAGATCATATCACAAGACAATCTATAGTAATAATTATAATTTGTTTTAGACTTGTATTGCTTGACTACTAAAGTCTCACCCAAGTAGACTGACGTCCTTTCTGATTGGTCTGATTGCTCTAAAAGAAAAAAACCCCACAAATTTAAACTGCTCAATTTAGGTATGGTTTTTAAATTTTTACACATTTTGCTGCAGTATTTTCACACATTGCACATGGCACTGGGTGCCTGATATCTGAAGTGTGTTGCTTCCGGTGCTGATGTTAATGGACTAAAAGTTTTGGTTTGTGTATGTGTGCTTTGCAAGTAGACAACTTTTTTTTGCACTAATTAATACATAGTCATTCATCCAGAAAGAGATCAGTGTTTTGCAGAAAAACATGTAACGATAAACAATACGTCCATAAGTTTATGCTCTAAATAATAAAATAAACTTTTTGCTTATCAGGTTACTAATCATTCTCAATTTGAAGGTACGTTGAAAACATATACCTTCAATGAACCTTACCTCAGTGACCTGCTTGTTAATTGCATTTTGAGCACAAGTTAACAAGCAGTCCTCCATTGCTGGACAAAGATCAGTATAAGTACAGTAGTATCGAACTTGATCAGCTATCTTTTCCTGGTTGAAGAATATTTTTAAAAAAATTAATACATATAAAAGGTATAAAAATGTAGATATACAGTTACACAGAAATGATATATATCATGAGAATGCTAAAACATGAATTGTAAAAAATTGGTATAAAGATTTAAACTATGTGGAAAACAATTAATGAAATTCAACAGTTTACTGAAATCAATGAACATACTAAAGCCGAATTTTCACTGCAATAACTACAATGTGCTACATTCTTCTGTATAGATTATTTTGTTTTTACTTTCTGTAAGGTAACTGATACATCACGATACATTTCATTTGTATACTCTTGTATATTTCTTATTCTAGTTGGTAGAACAAAGGCAGTGATTCACTATGTGTTCTTGTTGGGTCTCTAATTTAAAATAAAACTCGCCTTTTGTAGATATTCTTTGAATTGTTTCTTTAGAACTTCCTCCCAGTCTTTTTGCCAAACTTTTGGCAACTGAAGTTTAAACACTGCACTCCAGTGCTGAAAAAGAAATCATATTCTTCACAAAACATTACTATTGTGTAAGCCTAATGTACAAAATAGTTTAGATTATAGTTTAAGTTTAGGGTGGTGGTAGCTCAGTGGCTGAATAAGTCAAGCCCCCTTTATGTCTTTTGGCTGTGTTGATTTTAAAATAATGACATTTTCATTATATGCAGTGGTGTAGTCTAGATTTTTGTAGTGAGTATACTGTAATTTTCTCCCCCCTCCCAGCCTTATACGCACCCATCCTAGAGCTACACCCCATAGGCACCACCACACTCACTAATGCATAAAATATGCATCTACATGTAATTTAGAGCATTATTAAAGACTGCTTATGTGTTATCAACATTCCAATTTATTATAAGCAACAAAAGACAGTCAGCTGATAAAACCCGTGCTCTAGGTCCCATATTCATATAACATTTAAGGCTAAATGTAGCTCACCCAAACATGAAAATTGTGTAGTTTCTTTCTTCTGTTTAACACAAAAGATGATATTTTTAAAAATGACACAATTTTCTTTTTTGGGTGAACTATACCTTTAAGAGCTACATTTAGCCTTAAATGTTATATGAATATGGGACCTGGAGCACAGGTTTTATCAGCTGTCAATTTTCAATGTACATTTAAGAGTGAACAATAAACATTTGTTCAGTTTTATCACCAACACTATTTCATTGCAGAACATTGTGAACTGAATGAACTGGTTGTTTACAAAGCTTTCCAAATACATTAGTACTCTGGCTGTGGGTGAAATGTCACCCGAAGCTGCTGTAGCTGGTCAAAAAAACACTACTGAACACCTCCACTTTTAAGTTTAAACTTGTAATGTACTCTGTAATTAAAGCATAGAAGAAATAAATATAAAAACACATCATGACATCTAAATTAATCTATATTTTTTGACTCAAAGTAGCCACCTTTTCCAGATATAACAGGTGATCATACTTTAACATAGTGAGCAGATATTGTTTAAGAGGTTGCAGTAACACAATCTGTTCCAGCACTGCTTTTATACAGACAGAGGGTTTATTAGGACACCTGTAGGAACAGTTAGCATTAACTGTCAAGATTTAATTTAGTTCCATTTCTGCAGAACAGTTGCAAGATTTTGTTACAATTTTGTAATATAGTTTGTAAATGTAGTTTATTTTTCAGTTTTTAGAAACCTAAATTTTTACGTACACTTTTGTCAGTTTTCCGCTTACCTTTGTACCATTTCAGGATCATTGACTGGACATAAAATTTCAATAAAAACTGGAAAAATCGGTAGTGAAATACACATACCTTAAATTCCAAGGTCTTGATTCCACATTGGTGTTGTCTGATACAGTCACACATCATCTTTGTTAGATCTAAAAAAGTAGCTCTGTGTTTTTCTGAGTTCAAATCCTGCAAAATATTCAAATACAGTAAATATAATGCACCCATCATTCAGCTTTTACAGCTTCAACACTTCCTGTCTGCTCTCTGACAGTGTAGGTGTTAATCCAATGCATTTTTATAAACACAATTGTTACATTTTAAGCTTGTGAATAAAAGTTTGCTAGATGCAAATAAAATTTTAATAAGTTGAACTTTAGCTTAGCTTCAGCATAATATACGTATGTCCATGGTCCTCTAGTCTGATGTGTCTTTACTAACAAATGTCCTATATATGAACATGAATTAAAATGAGTTATCATGCTTTATATATCGATTTCATCAATATCTTATTACAAATGTAACTCCTCTTTTTGTGTTATCTCTGTTTAACACAATTCTACAGTATAGTTAATCACACAGCGTCAAAAGAATAATTTACCATATCATCTGAAAGTTGGTCCAGATAGTCAGTGAATGCATTCAGAAGCTGCAGTACTGACAGGACATTGTTCCAGTGATCTTTCCAGTTTCTGTCAACTAAAGAGTTTGCAAGGAAAGTCACTGTTTTCTCCAGGCAGGAGCGTACATCCCTCTTCAGTACTTCTGAAGTTGATCTTTCTTGGCTGCTCATTGGAAACATGTTATGTTATGTTTATGTACACATTAAAGAACTTTACATTTAGTTATTTTATTAGAAACATTCATTGTTTTATTAGTTGCATGCCCTTGTATGGAGTGTCCTGCATAATGTTTGGAATAATCTTTGCATGCTTGCATTAAAATTTCACCTCAAACAATACTCATAGACATCAGCAGGTGCTGAGTATCTTCTCTGTTGATGCTCTGTCAGACTACTGCAGCCATCTTCAGCTCCTGCTTGTTTCAGGGGTTAGAATCCCTTAAGGTTTTTCTACAGTTTAATAAAGACGTGCTCATTGGGACTCAGACCAGTGATTGACTTGGCAAGTCTTGTACTTTCCTCTCTTTAGTTTTAAAAAATGAATGCTTTATCACTGAGAAGGTGTAGGATGAAGTCTTATGTTTGTAGACACCTCAGAATTCACTGTATCTTCAGTATCATATAGGCCCAGGGTTTACAGATCAGGTGCCATGCTTTGGATCTTGGCCAGTCCCGTTTCTCTTGTCCATCGCTTTGATACAAGTTCATCTATGTCCGCTGCAGGCTCGTAAGTATTTTAGAAGACTTTCCTGGCCATTCTGCTTGACAATGCATTCTGCTCCACACCTGCCTCTAGAGTATTTCTGCTCTGTCAGACTGGTGTATGGAGATATTTTTATTTTGATCATTCTTTCTCAGCCTTACCATATAATGGTTTTCTCAACTTTCACTGATACAACTCTGGTTCCCATGTTGACAAATAGCAAAATCTCAAAAAAGACAGAAAATCTCTCAAAGCTACACAAAGTGAACTACTACTGCTGCACTGCTGAAACAAAGCTGAGCACTTTAACTACTTGTCAAGGGTTTGGGTACAAATTTTGGTAGTGCTTTTGTCCCAAACATTATGGAGAGCACTGTGTCGTATGTGATTTAGTCATTAATCTGTCTTTTTCAATGTACCTTTCTTTTATCCAGTCCTTAATGTGCAAGGCTGCTGTTTTCACATCCTCATGCAGTTCCTGACAAGACAAATAGAAAGCATATCCAAACCTTTCTCAAGGTGTACAGTGCTCAGCATAAATGAGTACACCCCTTTTGAAAAGTAATATTTTAAACAATATCTCAATAAACACAAAACAGTTGTCCAAAATGTTGACAAGACTATGTTTAATATAACATCTGTTTAACTTATAACATGAAAGTAAAGTCAATAACTTAATTTAAAATACACATTTTTCAGTTTAACTCAAATTAGGGTGATGCAAAAATGAGTACACGCCACTGAAAGTGTCTGGAGCCAAGCAAAATTTTAGACTACAAATGTCTAATTTAACAACAATTCAACGACAGGTGAGTCTAATTATTCATTACACAGGTGTCCAGCAGACAGTTGACTATAAAAGGGTGTTAGGCTACATCCCATTTCATGCTGTCAGCAATGGCACCACATGGAAGAGAAATGTCACAAGACCTGAGATAGAAAATAATTTCTTTACACCAGATAGGTGAAGCTTACTTATCAGTCAGAATACTGTAGCAAAAGTGGTACAAAACTTTAAAAAGATGGAACTGCAACCATCTCACAGAGATGTCCAGGTCGTCCACGGAAGTTAACACCTCTAGAGGAGCATCTTCTGATGAGAAGGGTTGAAGAAAATCAGCATGCAAGTTCACTGCAGTTATCTAAAGAAGTAGAAAGCCAAACTGGGAAGACTATTTCCTGTGACATATATGGCGTACACTGCACAGGAATGCCATGCATGGGTGCCATCCATGAAAGAACCCTCTCCTAAAAGCCAGGCACAAAATAGCTTGCCTAGAGTTTGCCAAGGCCCATGCTGACAAAGATGGACTACTGGGACTATACTCTGGAGTGATGAGACGAAGATAAATGTTTTTGGAACTGATGGCTTCAAAACTGTATGGCGTCGCAAAGGTGAAGAAAACAAAGAAAAATGCATGGTGCCTACATTGAAACATGGTGGTGGCAGTATCCTTACAGTATGTGGGGCTGCATGAGTGCTGCTGGTGTCGGCGAGCTGCATTTCATTTTATGGCATCATGAATTCACAGATGTACTGCTCTATACTGAAAGAGAAGATGCTACCATCACTCCGTGCCCTTGGTCGTCATGCACTTTTCCAACTTGACAATGATCCTTAACACACATCTACTGTTAGATTTCTGAAGAAGAACAGGGTAAAAGTGATTCAGTGGCCAAGTATGTCTCTTGATCTGAACCCAATTGAACACCTATGGGGAATTCTGGAGAAAAGTTGAGCATCACTCTCCATCCAGCATCCAATCTCTAAAAGAGGTCATTCTTGAAGAATGGAAAACGATGGAGGTTGCAAAATGTTGCCAGCTTGTCCATTCCATGCCTAAAAGACTTGGTGCTGTCATTAACAATCACGGAGGCCATACAAAGTACTAGATTTAGTCTACTTGTTATGGGGTGTACTCATTTTTGCATCACCCTAATTTGAGTTAAACTGAAAAATGTGTATTTTAAATTAAATTATTAACTTTACTTTCATGTTATAAGTTAAACAGATGTTATATTAAACTTAGTCTTGTCAACATTTTGGACAATTGTTTTGTGTTCATTGAGATATTGTTTAAAATATTACTTTTTAAAGGGGGTGTACTCATGTACACTGAGCACTGTAAAGGTCGTGCAGATTCAAAAATAACTAGAAGGACATACTATATCCACTACAGTTTTTCGATTCTCTGCCACAATGTAGTATTCCACATGCTGTACTTCCATCTCTTCATCAGTAAGTCAAATAGATAGTGTGTTTATTTGTTTGGAATCTACGCTTGTTTACAAAAAGAAAAAGTATAAATGTCCTAGACTAAATATGCTGCACAGATATTTTTAAGATGCAGAGGTGGGAAGTAACGGAGTAAAAATACTTCGTTACTGTACTTAAGTAAATTTTTCTGGTATCAGTACTTTACTCCACTATTTATTTTTCGGACAACTTTTTACTTTTACTCATTACATTTTTACACAAATATCTGTACTTTTTACTTCTTACATTTTCATGAGCGCTGTTTCCAGCCTATCATCCTGTCATTGTGCGGCTTTTTCACCATGTGACTGGTGTACTGTATTATTTACTGGCTATCAGACATAGACTAAGGATAGCGGAGCTAACAATGAGCAGCACGCCTACAAAAGGAATGGCTAATGTTAATTCAGAGGGAGTCACCGATGTTAAAATAACTAACAACGAGGACATTCCTGAACACCCATGGCCATATATGAGGGAGATGTTTGAAATAAAAAAAGGATTCCTGGCGAATGCGTTGCGAATTGTGTCAACCCAAAAAACACGAAGTGCTTAATTTAATTAACATTAATTTTGTCATTTGTAAAACATCACAATAATATAGAGTTGTTTTCAAGGACAGAGCTGGAATCTCCCTACAGTTTGGGATATGGCCTTGGTGATACACTTGGTATATATTTATATTTCCAAAAGTATTGGGTCACCTGACCTTTCCTGCTATATGTGGTTGTTTTCTGATCTCATCCCTACTGAACACCTTTGGGATGAATGTGAACACTGACTCCACCCTACCTCACCCACATCAGTGCCTGCCTTTTGTAACACTCTTGTGGCTGATGAACACAAATATCCACCAGCACACTCCAAAATGTATATATATATATATATATGTATATATAAAAAAAACCATGACATCCAGTTACCAGCATGACACTAAACAGGTAGTAGTAACGGCGACTTTTTACTTAAGTACATGTCAGAGCGCATACTTCTTTACTTTAACTTGAGTAAAAGAGTGTAGTCACTACTTCTACTTTTACTAGAGTCTTTTAAAAAATGAGTATCTGTACTTCTACTTGAGTAAAGGATGTGTGTACTTTTGCCACCTCTGTTAAGATGCAAGTTCATGCTTGTGGGTTTAAAACTGGACAAGGCTGAAATAGAGCTGCATAAAACCTTTCCTCGATTAACACTTACATGTAAACTGTAGCTCTTCTCCCATTTTATCAGCAGTGACAAGAATTCTTCTGGAGTAACGGTGATTTTCATGAGGTAGCGTCCATCTCCCACATTAGACATGTCTAATACAGCATCTCTGAATTCTTTTTTTCTCTTGATCATCCCAATGTGTGTCTCGATCATTTCTGAGAAGTCCCTTAATAAGAGATTTAATTAAATATTTTAAAAAATTACAAAAGCACCAGTTTCATTACATGAGACAACAAATAAACTGAGTTTATTATTTACTTATTTCAATAAGAAATCAATTTTGCAGCTTTACTACTCCAAATGTGCAAAAAACAGTTGTAATATTTCTTTCTGTTGTCCTTCAGCTGCTCCCTGTTAAGGGACGTCACAGCAGATGTTTATGCTGAATGGCATTGAGATTTAACCTCTTAGTGGCTGGGTTGGTTCCCTGCCTGGAAATAAAATCCAGGCTGTGGCAGTGAGAGCCAAGGATCCTGCTGCTGGACTGTGCAGATCTTTGTACAAGAATCATTTTTTTTTTTAAATATGCAGATGACTTTTTTCTTTGGATATTTTTTTAAGACTTTTGAGGGAAACAAAATATTGACTGGTATTACCAGAAGGTATAAAATTTGTCTAGCTGATCCTATTCAAATTCATTCAATAACAAGCTAACCTAAATAAAAATAAATAAATAAATAAACGAATGAATGAATGAATAAACAAACAAACAAACAAACAAACAAACAAACAAACAAATAAATAAATAAATAAATAAATAAGCAAGCTTAAATATACTTCAGATTAAGTGGACAATGATTTTAAATAGGAAAACATGGGTTAAATATATTTGTGTCATCATTAAATTATTAATGTCATCAATCTACAGTAGAACTTAAATGTTTTTTGCCCATTGTTATTATTTGAACTAAAAGTTATTAGCAGTACCTGTGTGCAGACAACTTTTGCATATATTGTTTATATGCTAATTTATGAACACAGTCTGGAGATACTGCATAAAACAGTGCCATAAACCAAAGTGCTGCTTTTGGTGACATTTTGCAAGCCAGATTGTACACATAACGTACAGCTTTGGAAATTTCCCTGTAAAAGAAACAAAATAAATAAATAACAAATGATCATTTATATAAAAATGTGTATGAGTGATTCAAATTCACTAAACTACTTATTTCAGTTTATCACAGAACTGCATGTCACTATTCATCCAAATCATATAGCCTATTTTATTCCCTTTCCCTATATTTTACTATTATTATCACTGAAATGTGGAATGTTAGTTAGATATACTTATTCATTTCATTTTTACAGTGAAAATTGTTTTTTTGCTTTTAGTGGAGAAAGTGTATCCTTCATTCAAGTAACTACAGAGCTAAGTCAATCAAAACACACACCCACATCATAGACAACCTATGTCTACACATATATCATCTATATCACCTATATTCTTTTAATCTAATTCATTGTCCTGCTGCCATAACAATAAATCTCCTCACATGCACTAAATATAGCTACAGATGCCACTATAAATTCTGTTTTTTCTCATCCAGAATGGCTTGCACATTTATTTCCCATGTCTTGGTTTTCTCATGCTGTTTGAAGACTACATATAAATTCAGTAAAGATTCTACATTAAACTAAGTTGCACTGCTCAGAAGGTCCCACCAATGCAAAAGTCTCAGAAAAAGCCAGTTATTAACACCTAGCACCATTTTGTCTTTGTCACACTTCTTAGTCTCCAGTAACTCATATATCCTCCTTCTTCTTCTTTCAACTTTTCCCTTCAGGGGTTGCCACAGCGAATCATCTCTCATCCTCAACACTTGCACCCACTAGCTTCATATCCTCATTAATTACATCCATATACCTCCTCTTTGGCCTGCCTCTTTGCCTCCTGGCTGGCAGCTCCATGTCCTACCAATATACTCACTCTCCCTCTTCTGAACATGTCCAAACCATCTTAATCTGGCCTCCCTAACTTTGTCCCCAAATGTCCAACATGAGCTGTCTGATGTACTCGTTCCTAATCCTGTCCAATCTTATCACTCCCAAAGAGAACCTCAACATCTTCAGCTCGGCTACCTCTAGCTCAAGATGTTGAGGTTCTCTTTGTGAGTCACTCATATATAGCCTCCATTATAATACACATTTTATGTACAAATTTAGTCATTAAAAACTGTATTATTTAACTGACATTAAATAATAATGTTTCATACAAAATGTGTCTTAAGAACCATCTCTTCTGTAGGATACTACTGTAATATAAATAAAACAATAACATATCAAAACTTTTGAAGTCAGCAATTAATGAAAAAATGAACTCACAATCTCACTGTGTCATTGAGACTCGTCAGCGGGCCGTGCAGCTCGCCATTTTGTTTGACAATTCCAGACAGTTTTTCCATTGTAACTTTCTGAGGTTGAATATGAAAAAACTCAGCAAGAAGTGCTGCAGCGAGAACATATTGAACTATAGAGTTCATTTTTGACTCCTTAATTGTGTGCAGAAATGCTTTGTCCAGTTTTTTCTTTACATCATCCTAAAAAAATGAAAAGAATTCCAAATAATCAAATAATTTTTTTTACATTTTTCCTGATACAGTATATCTCATTAAAGCTCTTTAAAACTGGCAAACAATACAGACTGATTACACTTGTACTTACCCAAGATTTTATTATTAGGGGCAATTCAGAGTCAACAACACGTCTTATTTGAACACAAATAAGAAAAAATAAAGCCGTAGTTTGCATCTCTGATAAATCCTCATTTGTGCAGTTCATCAGCTGTGTTAACATTGCACGAATGAATTTGGATCGTATTTTGTTAAGCACTGTGGTTTTCTTCTTCCAAGACCATTTTCCTGTTTGCATGCATACATCATCAAACTGGTGAAAGACTGAAAAATAAAAGAAATATGAAATATATCAGTACATACGGTGCATTCTGACCATGAAGAACATCTGTATTTATAAAGTACATTTTTTTCATGTAAATCAGTACATCTACATTCACATTTACATTTACAGTATTTGGCAGACGCCTTTATCCAGAGCGACGTACAAAAGTGCTATTAAGTCTCTATCATTGAATACATTAACTCTGGTTCACTAGGTTACAGACTTAACATACCATCAGCCTAAATCACTGTTCAAGGTTTTTTTTAACACTCATACAACAAACAGGGGAGAAAGTGCTAGTTAAAGTGTCTCATTAATAAGTAGGTCTTCAACAGTTGTTTGAAGATAGCCAGTGACTCAGCTGTCTGGACCCCAAGGGGAAGTTCATTCCACCATCTCGGTGCTAGAACGCAACGTCTGAAAATCTGCATCTGTTATTTTTACTAGTTTTCATGTTCTGCAAATAAATGCTCTAAATGACAAGATGTTTGTTTGGAATTTGGGAGAAGTTTTGTTAGAAATTATAGAATAAAACAAAAAATATTCACTTTACTCAAACAAATACCTATAAATAGTAAAACCAGAGAAACTTATCAAAATAATTTCAGAGCTGTATATACATAATGCATATACATCATGTGGGTGTTAAATTCCAGTTCTGACTATTGTCAATTACTATTCTTTTGATAATAATAATCTTGTGCTGGTCAACAACCATCTGTATGTTTTGTACTGATAGTCTTCCCCAGTGGTGATTGATGATGAAGGTATTTTACATGTGCATAATTTCAGATTTCTTCCACAGGGACAGAAAACAGTCAGTAAAGGTGGATCAGTTGAATTATTTTGTGGATATATTTTTTTACAATATTTTTGACTAATCTTTAGTGATATGCTAATAGACATTTAGTTGTTAGTTAACAATCTTACCTTTATCCTTCTCAGTGATGTCTCTGACCAATGTTCTGTATTTGTATTTCTGATTTCCATATTCAAGGGTTTCAAAGTTGTCTTTGCTATCAGTAAGACAGTATATGTAACAAATATTTTGTGTGTACAACTTGTCAAAAAAAAGGTCAAGTTTGAACATCCGACCAGTTTCATCAGATCTGGAGAAACACAAACAGTTTATACAGTTTATATCTAAATTCACGTTTATACAAATGCTGAAGTTCCGAGGTTTTAATTTGGTGGACAGTTATGGCTTGTGGCATGACACTATATTTTTCTGGCACACTATTTTAATGTTATGAAATCTATTCCTGTAAAGTTCTGAAAAAGATGAAGACTTTCCTATAACATAAGAACAAATAAGATGTCAAATATGTCACCACATTATATCATAGAGAAATTTATGTTTTGGTGATCGGTATTGGTGATTAATATACTCAAACACACTATGGACTGTCATGAGAGGTTGATATTAAATTAAAAAAAAACAACAACAAATACACCCATTTTGAATAATAAAAAACTCATTGCACATTTTCTGCAGCTTCATATTGCAGCTACTTTTTGTTGATTTAAACTGAAATTGTACTTTCAGGAGAGTGAGTAAAATACCACAACATATGAATGTAGTGTGTGCTTTAATAATAAAAGTTCCTTTTATGGTGTAAAATGTCATTTATGAACTTACCTTATTGGCTTCATCTCAATTTTATTTCCGTCAGAGAATACAATATGCATCTTATCATGTGAAGAACCAACTCCCTTCCGAAGAGCAGCATAAAACTTCACACAAATACAGTCTTCATTCCTAAAGTGTTACAGAGAGTCAGAGAGCAGGTAAAGGAAGATAAGAGGGTTGAGAAAATGCTGTTCAAAAAGGACATTTCAGCCATGAGATGTTAGTGTCATTCACATTCATTCGCAAGTAATACATCTTTTATAACTGAAAAGGCAGGAAACAAGAGAGTGAGAGAGTGAGATAGTGAGTGATTTCTCTTTTATAAACAATTCACCATTGGAGACAAAAATCTAAATTTTTCACATAAAATTAATCTTACCTGTCTTGATTATCTGGCCAAAAGTGTGGCACTAAAGAAAAAAGATTATTCAAAAATGATTCAAAAATGTTAACAGTGAAAGGAATCTGTGTGTAAAGGGCTGTATAAACTTTCTGTGGTTACACATTGTCCAGTGCTTCAGAGCTCATCACACATAATAAAACAGAAAAATAACTGACAATTTGACTTTACTGACATTTATAAAACAGTTCTCTTACCTTTATCTGGACGTTCAGGCAAAATCTACAAAATAAAAATATTATAAGTGAGAAATGGACCTGAGTTAGATCACTTTTAAACCTTTAGTCTCAGTGTAGTGCAGTTAGGTACAAGCTGATCATATGATAATTACATTAATTTAATTAATTACACTAAGATAACAGGCCTTATAATATACAGTAGTGTGCAAAAGTTTTAGACAGGTTAAAAATATAGAAAAATAGAAGTCTTAATAGTTTATATTTATCACTTAACAAAATGGAAAGTAAATGAACAGAAGAGAAATCCAACAGCATCAGTTCTAGGTTTACTTGCACACACTGTTTTAAGGTAGGGTGGACCAATCATCTTGGAGAACTGACCACAGATCTTCTCTAAGCTGCCTCTGATCCTTCTGTCTCTGTATGTAATCACAGGCAGACTGGATGATGTTGAGATCAGGGCTTGATTGAGACACACCATCACTTCCAGGACTCATTGTTCATGTTTCACTGTTGCCTGCAGATACTCATTATTGTCTCCAGCCTTTCTGTGAATATCCTGCCTCCTGCTACAACCAAATATTTCATATTTTGTGCTCAGTCCGGAGATCTGCTGCCATTTTTCTGCACCTAGTTCTTATGTTTTTGTGTATAGTCCAGTCTCTTCACCTTCTATGAAGACCACTTCTGATCAGATTTTCAGAATCAGATTCTGATCTCTGTACTGTAGTTTTGCTGTGCTGTCTTGTCATGGTGTATGACCTGTGATATGAAACTGTCTCCACAACCTCTCCTTGATAGAGTTTGTTTGTTCCTCACCCAGTGTGAAGCTCCTATACAGCTGTTTCTGTAAGTGTATGAATTGATGCTGGTTTGAAGCCAAAAGATTGTCACACCAAAAACATATTTGATTTAGATTTTTCTTCTGTTTGCTAACTTTGCATTTTGTAAATTGATAAAATAAAAATAATAAAATACATGTGTTCATTTTATAAATATAGAATATTTTTGAAAGCATCCTTACTTTACAGAATTAGTTCATAGAGACAGACAGAGAGAGAGAGAGAGAGAGAGAGAGAGAGAGAGAGAGAGAGAGAGAGAGAGAGAGAGAGAGAGAGAGAGAGAGAGATTCTGTGACATTTGCAAGATCTGCAATTTTTCCAAATTGCCGTACATTTCCAGCAGGTCATCTCATCACAGCTCACCCATCTAAAGATCTCTCTGTATCATGTGTGTGGAACATTACAGCTGTAATAGGATGTAATTACCCATGTGTCTTATCCATGTGTGCATAACAAATAAAAAAAACTGCAGGAAAATCAAGCTTTTTTGGACATAAGAATCACAAAAAACCTGAGAAATATTGAAGGGTCTGATTAATATAAAATTTAGACTACAAGTAAAAATGTAGATCATTGCTCCTCACCTCGAACCCCTCCTCTTCTGTTAGAGAAGACTGTAAGGGCTCCTGTAGAACATCCTTATCTGGTGGATTGTCTTTAAATTCACCTAAATATGTTCAAAAGTTTTATTTCAGTGACATTTATTTAAACTAGCTTAGTGTTCCAGACTAGAGGTCTTCACGGGTCCACTTAGATCTGAAAACCCGAGGTCCGACCCGAAACCAGAGCGGGTTCGGGTCTAAATGTTTAACGTGTACCTCGGACACGGGTCGGGTATAATAGCGGCATCGGGTCTCGGGTAATTTTAAATGAGAAGACCCAAACTACTGTATCTCGCGTGTGTGCATCGACTCGAGTCCTTTTCTAACCTCTCCTCTTTTTGCCAAGACCGCTTGCGACATGTGGCTGGCGACGTGTGGCTGGCGACGTGTGGCTGGCGACGTGTGGCTGGCGACGTGTGGCTGGCGACGTGTGGCTGGCGACGTGTGGCTGGCGACGTGTGGCTGGCGGTAAGCTCATTTTCGTTGAAACAGACCTGTCAATCAATTTTGAATCCAAGCTGTAGCGGTTACTTTAGTGTAGAGTTGTGCAGTCAAGTTAAAAAAAAATTGCCAACGGGTCTGGTCGGAGGCGGGTCTAATTTTTTCGGGTTTGTCTCGGGTCGGGTCTTTCTTAAAAAAAAAAAATGCACGTCAGGTTCGGGTAAAAAGTGATTCAGGTCACTTCGGGTCGGGTACATTTCTTTAGACCTGAGAAGACCTCTATTCCAGACCTAATAGGACCTCAAATAAAAAGTTAATAATTATCTTATAGATTATTTTAACACTAGATTATTTAAACACTAAGCTAGTTTAAATAAATGTCACAGAAATGACTCACAGAATTATAAAACACAGATTGTTGGAAATAAACATTGAACCAGACTGGACTGTTATCATTAAATTATTAGAATTAATACAACACATTGAATACAGCTCAGGAAAAAATTAAGAGATTACTGCAAATGTATCAGATTATCAGTTTCTCTGGACATGAACATCTTTGTTTTATTCTGTAAACTACTGACATCTCTTCCAGTTATTTGCAAAAAATGTCTAGCATTGTTTTATTTTTTGCTATGCAGCTAGTCATATAGGAAGAGGATCATGATGACATCAGCTTTGGTTTTTATCCTTTCCCTTGATAAATTTGGTATATATGTGGTTGAGGTGATAATCAATACATTTACATTTATGGCATTGAGCAGACACCCTTATCCAGAGTGACTTACAACTGAGTAATTGAGGGTTAAGGGCCTTGCTCAGGGGCCCAGCAGTGGCAGCTTGGTAGACCTGGGGTTCAAACCTATGACCTTCCGATCAGTAGCCCAACACCTTAACCACTGAACTACTGTACCACATCCCAATATGTCATTAAGCAGAATGAGGTTGTGTCTGACGACAAATATGTGGAGATGCTGATTAAAGAAAAATAATCCTAATTTTTTCCAGAGATGTAGAAGTAATTTGATTGTAAATAAAATGTCATGGTTAATGAGGTGATTGTTTTTGACATTTTGAACAGGTGAGTCTTATGAATGTTAACACACACCCGAAGCAAAGCCATGTCCTGTTCTTTAATGAGCAGGAAGCCATTCACGAATAAATACAATTAAATATATATTTATAAATATTTTTTTATTTGCAAATCACATTTTATTTATTTGTGAATTTCATTTCTTTTTGTGAAATTTGTAACATATATTTACGGTTTGCTTATTGTGCATTTGTTGATTTAAAAAATATTTGTGAAACTCTTTATATTTATTTGTGGATCATAGTATATTCATTCAGAATAACGAAACAATTCTGACCCCATAGTTTTCCTCCTATCGTAAAAAGCGGGAGATGAGGAGCAAGTTACAGCACAGCCTCTGTTCCTGGTTCAAATTCGAGTGTGTGAGCAGCAGAGGTGGGAAGTAACGGAGTAAAAATACTTCGCTACTGTATCAGTATCAGTACTTTACTCCACTATTTATTTTTCGGACAACTTTTTACTTTTACTCATTACATTTTTACACAAATCTCTGTACTTTTTACTTCTTACATTTTCAAAACGGACTTTTTACTTTTAGTATTATTTCTTCTCATTGAGCGCTGTTTCCAGCCTATCATCCTGTCATTGTGCGGCTTTTTCACCATGTGACTGGTGTACTGTATTATGTACTGGCTTTCAGACATAGACTAAGGATAGCGGAGCTAACAATGAGCAGCACGCCTACAAAAGGCTGGCTAAGGTTAATTCAGAGGGAGTCACCAATGTTAAAATAACTAACAACGAGGACATTCCTGAACACACATGGCCATATGAGGGAGATGTTTGTAATAATCGGCGTCAAAAAGTATTCCTGGCGAATGCTTTGCGAATTGTGTCAACAGGGCGGTTCTAGCCCTTTTTTAGGGTGGCTTCAGCCCCCTGTCTGTAATCTCAGCCACCCTAAAACTATAAGGATCATTTTTACTTTCATAAATAAACAATAAAAATGACTTGAAAATGCAGGACATGTCGTCGATGGGAAATAAAATTATTTATCAGTTTGACCCAAGAGCGATTTTTTTACTTTGCTTTTACACGCGTGTTGTAGTCTTTCAAAAGTGCGTCTTCGGCTGTCTGCTTTATTAAAACAGAAAAGCACAGGTACGCGCAGCGTGCACGCGCAGTCAGAGCTGGAGGCGTTTATCTATAACGTTATAAAGCAGTGAAATTTCACTATTCTTATTACCAGAGTTGTCATATAATATATAATATAAAACTCTTCTTGTTTTAAATTCTCACTGAGGGCTAAACCCCCCTAAAGATGAAATCCTAGAACCGCTCCTGGTGTCAACCCAAAAAACACGAAGTGCTTAATTCAATTAACATTTATTTTGTCATTTGTAAAACATCACAATAATTTTGAGTTGTTTTCAAGGACAGAGCTGGAATCTCCCTACAGTTTGGGATATGGCCTTGGTGATACACTTGGTATACATTATATTTCCAAAAGTATTGGGTCACCTGACCTTTCCTGCTATATGTGGTTGTTTTCTGATGTCATCCCTACTGAACACCTTTGGGATGAATGTGAACACTGACTCCACCCTACCTCACCTACGTCAGTGCCTGCCTTTTGTAACACTCTTGTGGCTGATGAACACAAATATCCATCAGCACACTCCAAAATTATATATTTATATACAGTACACACACACACACACACACACACACACACACACACACACACACACACACACTATATATATATATATATATATATATATATATATATATATATATATATATATATATATATATATATATATATATAACATGACATCCAGTTACCAGCATGACACTAAACAGGTAGTAGTAACAGTGACTTTTTACTTAAGTACATGTCAGAGCCCATACTTCTTTACTTTAACTTGAGTAAAAGAGTGTAGTCACTACTTCTACTTTTACTAGAGTCTTTTAAAAAATTAGTATCTGTACTTCTACTTGAGTAAAGGATGTGTGTACTTTTTACTTTACAACACATCCTATCAGGTGGGTTATAAAATCAAAAAGATGGTTACTTGATTTGTTTAAAGATTTGAGGAGATATACATTCTGGTTTCAAAGTGAATTTCATAAGTTTTATTTATTCAAATAGTTTTTAAAAAAACATGTGGTTGAATTATGACTATACATTTAATGTGAATTTAAATATTTTTTATTTTAATTAATTTAATTAAAATTAAAGTATTACACATCATACATCATTGTAATTTTGGTGCAACATACTTATACAGCACCTATACTTTTAAAAAAGTATTTTAAGGTTAGATGAGTGTTGTTTGTTTGCATAATGATATTTTCTGTGCCACCCCAGAGTAAGTGCTGGCCCCTGCCTGGCCACCCCTATGAAATATCCCTGGCTCCGCCACTGCTGCCCTGACCTTCTGCCTGTCTTTCAGTGTCTGATTTTGCCTGCCCTACGATATTGTGATTACCGTTGCTGACCCTGCATGTCTGTTACGAGCTTCCATTAAAACGCTGCAAATGGATCACCAGACTTATGACTCCTCATTACATAACTACACATTTGTTGAAATGCTTTTCCTTTATCTGTATATATGCATGAACGGTGGCCTCTTTGTACCAAACCGATATGAAGTAAGTGTCATTTCCAAGCTCCTGAAGAGTTTTCAGGTTTTTTTTTTTTTCTACATTTTAAGTAAAGTTGCATTACTTGTCACCTGTTCAATAGAACCTGTTTGGGAATTTAATGTTCTTTAACTCAAATGTCTTACAGATGAACTGCAGATTAGAACTCTGCCCCACACCTTTACTGTACAGTACATTCTCATCCACTTATTTATTCAATAATTTATTTCATAAACCTTACCAAACCTCAAATTCATAACCTGCTACAGCATTTGCATATAGTCATTTATGTATAATCATTATGCATGTGGAAGAGGTACAGAGCTGAAATAGTGTTCATACAGTATACATCGCTTATGTTCGAGCCTCACCTAAGTGTGTAAGTACTGTATAATATACTATTGAATTTTTTTCCCCTATAATCCCACTAACATACTTCTGTGACTTATATTTCACAATGACATATGATTTAAAGTGAACACTACATTAGAGGCAGTCAGTGTACATCAGTGTACCTGTCAGTGTTGTGTGTTTCTGTCCATCATGTGGAGTTTCTCCTGTTCTCTCTGAAGTAACCTCAGCTCTCACCTCGGTCTCCGACTTAAAATGATGAAATAAGTGTCCAAAATGATTTCATTAGATATCTGACGTGATTTTATTATTATTGGACTTTCTGAGCTCCTCTCACCTCTGTTCTCGTGTTCAGAGTGTCTGGTTGTAGCTGTCCTGCTCTTTCTAATGAAGATGTTTGAAGAGATAACGTTAATAATTCTGAAGTCCTGCCACTTCACAACACTTTATTACATGCTTTACTTTATTTATGCCCAAAAAAATGAAATCTGTATTAAGCTTTATTATTTTATACTTTATAACATTATGTACTCATATCTCAGGTTCCAGTGAAATATTGCTCATTATTCCTTGCTGTGATAATGATTATTTTGTGCATTAAGTATTAAGTAGCAAATTATTAGAATTTTTTTAAAATGAGATTTTTTTGTCAAAATTTCTTACCTTGAGAAATGTTGTGAGGAAACATGTCAGAATTCTCCACAAATTCTGTTTTCTCTTCAGCAGGATTCTGGAAAAAAATTCATTAAAAAGACTAAATAATGGTTTTAGATTAATATTTTATACTTCTGAACTGAAAAAAAAAAAGAAACCATATATAATGTTCATTACATTTTGAGCAGCCAGTTCATCTGAAGGGTCTGTTTCCTGAGAAGAATCCATTTTACCTCGGCATCAGTTACAGGTTTACCTGGAAAGTGCATTATTTATTTATTTTCTATGATGATCTATTATATACAACAGATGAGATTTCTAACATTATCTACGGCTCCTATTTTGTTGCACTCATATTGAATTAAAAAACAGCCACTAGAGGGCAATATTTGTCCGGATAAAGTCCCCTGAACTTTGATAAAATAGACTGCAGGTTCGAGACTGTGCTCCTGAACTCCTATTTTAAATGTATTTAGATGGTTACAAAACATAAATTCTATAATGTGGAACTGTACAATAAAATACCTCTCAAGTATTTTGCACTGCGATTTTTAAACCTTTGTTGTTGAAAAATAAAATCCCTACAAGTTGCAGAATTTGCCGCAGTGAGTAGCACTAAAATCTGTTCTTCCTCTTCCTCTGACAAATACAAAACAAGCCTTATATGTTCTCCTCAAAGCAGTTTGTTTTATTAAACATTGATTTAATTTACTCAGAGGAAAGAGACAACAAACTGATTCATTACTAAACCAGAATCTCTAACCTGTTCGTTCTGCATCCTGGAAAAAGTGTGTAGACTCAGTAGACTGTTGTATTTATAACAGACACGCCCTGTTAAAGGAGGTGTTGAGTCAAAGAACAGTTTGAAGCTTTCATGTTTGAAGCTTTCAAACATTCATTTTTACATTCATTAGCATGCTCCATTTACTGTAGACAAAAAATTCTGCAAAACATTTGGGCTAGACTTTATATATGCAATCAATCAATCAATCAATCAATCAATCAATCAATCAATCAATAAATAAATAAATAAATAAATAAATAAATAAATAAATAAATAAAATTATTTAAAAACATTATATTTAAGTAAAGAATAAATCCTAATTAATCAACAAAATGTCTTTTTATCTTGTAGAAATGGCATCTATAGTATCAATAGGAAAAATGATATATATTAAGACTAGTGATAGAATAGAATAAATCTTTATTATTATTGTTTAAATTTAATGATAAACCGTTTAGCAGCTCTGCAACTTTAGCAGCTCTGCAACTTTAGCATCAAACTAACATTTATAAACATTTGTAAACAGGTTTACAAACAGCAATATATACAGGACAGGTAGATAATATAAACAGTCAAGGACAATGTACTTGATAAAGAAATTATAATCTGCAAACAAATGTATCGGTCGCTGAGTAGTAGATTTATTACTTAGAACTGCACACACTTTAGTTAAAAAGTCACATGATTTCTCAGAAAACAGAAAGCTCTGTACAAAGAAATCACATGGTTTGAGCGGAAAACTAGCTATTTGTGTATCTATAGTTTCAGTTTCAGTTAGAAGTCACGTGGTTTCTGAGAAATCTCATCAGGCTTCACAATAACTTACAGGTGATCAGGGGCGGTTCTAGGATTTCATCTTTAGGGGTTTTAGCCTTCAGTGAGAATTTAAAACAAGAAGAGTTTTATATTATATGTTATATGACTACACAGTAAGCCAAAAGTTACGGTATTATTTAAAATGGCAAAAGTGGACACCAACATTTTATGCATGATGTAATTATGCCAGTATTGAATCAAATCAGGTCATGTATGTGTGCATTCTCTACGATCAGTGTGTCCAATGAATGCAGTCTTTAATAAAAAATATTCACAAGACAAAGACCAAATCAATAAATGTTATTTGTATTTAGTATTGAATGGATTGTTTGCATTAATATTTTGTATAGAGTGTATTGTTTGTACATAGTGTATTGTTTGTACTGATGGCATAGTCCATACCTGCCCCCTGCTTCGTTGTTGTTTTATGTTTTATGTCTGTATATATGTTGCACCGTTGATCTCGTTCCACTGTATGTCTCAACATGTAGCGGAATGACAATAAAGCGAACTTGAACTTGTTTGTGCTGTCAACTCTGGTAATAAGAATAATGAAATTTCACTGGTATTGGTATAACTGATTTTTTTAAAATGTCAACACAATACATACGTATATATACTATAGCCACACACAAATCTCTGTACATTAAGTTCACTACTATAGCAGAAACATGCAGTAGTAGTACAACTTTTTATAACTGTACCTCCAACAAACCTTTACTTGTGGGATGACATAAAATACATAGTCACAATACATACATTTTAAAAGAAATATGAAAACTACTATGGTGGGCTTATAGAAATATGTTTTCATTTGAAGAACATGCTTTTGTGGGATGCCTTTTGAATACCACAGAGCTCTGGAAGTTTTGGTCTGTTTAAGGCCTAGACCTACCTGGAATCCATCTGCTGCTCACCAGCTCCTAAGAAGGAAATAACATTTTGCGGATCTTCTCGGATTGCTCGGAGGCCTAGACCTACCTGGAATTTTGCTCTGTTTGAGGCCTAGACCTACAGAACCTGGAATTTTGGTCTGTTTGAGGCCTAGACCCACCTGGAATCCATCTGCTACTGTACAGCTCCTAACAGAGGTGGGAAGTAACGGAGTAAAAATACTTTGTTACTGTACTTAAGTGAATTTTTCTGGTATCAGTACTTTACTCCACTATTTATTTTTCGGACAACTTTTTACTTTTACTCATTACATTTTTACACAAATATCTGTACTTTTTACTTCTTACATTTTCAAAACGGACTTTTTACTTTTAGTATTATTTCTTCTCATTGAGCGCTGTTTCCAGCCTATCATCCTGTCATTGTGCGGCTTTTTCACCATGTGACTGGTGTACTGTATTATTTACTGGCTATCAGACATAGACTAAGGATAGCGGAGCTAACAATGAGCAGCACGCCTACAAAAGGCTGGCTAAGGTTAATTCAGAGGGAGTCACCGATGTTAAAATAACTAACAACGAGGACATTCCTGAACACACATGGCCATATATGAGGGAGATGTTTGTAATAATCGGCGTCAAAAAGGATTCCTGGCGAATGCTTTGCGAATTGTGTCAACAGGGCGGTTCTAGACCTTTTTTAGGGTGGCTTCAGCCCCCTGTCTGTAATCTCAGCCACCCTAAAACTATAAGTATAATTTTTACTTTCATAAATAAACAATAAAAATTACGTAGGACATGTCGTCGATGGGAAAGAAAATTATTTATCAGTTTGACCCAAGAGCGATTTTTTTACTTTGCTTTTACACGCGTGTGTTGTAGTCTTTCAAAAGTGCGTCTTCGGCTGTCTGCTTTATTTGAACAGAAAAGCACAGGTACGCGCAGCGTGCACGCGCAGTCAGAGCTGGAGGCGTTTATCTATAACGTTAATCGGCGGAAAGACGCAAAGACAGCAACCAAAAGCAGTGAAATTTCACTATTCTTATTACCAGAGTTGTCATATAATATATAATATAAAACTCTTCTCGTTTTAAATTCTCACTGAGGGCTAAACCCCCCTAAAGATGAAATCCTAGAACCGCTCCTGGTGTCAACCCAAAAAACACGAAGTGCTTAATTTAATTAACATTAATTTTGTCATTTGTAAAACATCACAATAATTTTGAGTTGTTTTCAAGGACAGAGCTGGAATCTCCCTACAGTTTGAGATATGGCCTTGGTGATACACTTGGTATACATTATACTTTCAAAAGTATTGGGTCACCTGACCTTTCCTGCTATATGTGGTTGTTTTCTGATGTCATCCCTACTGAACACCTTTGGGATGAATGTGAACACTGACTCCACCCTACCTCACCTACGTCAGTGCCTGCCTTTTGTAACACTCTTGTGGCTGATGAACACAAATATCCATCTGCACACTCCAATATATATATATATATATATATATATATATATATATATATATATATATATATATATATATATATATATATATATACAGTGGTGTAGTCTACGTGATACGCAGGTATACGCCGTATACCCACTTAAAAAGCGTGAGGATACGTACAGTAACAATATCGTTTTTTGACAGAACTTTCATTCATAAATTCACCCCGTCTGTGTTGCGAACAGACTGTGGTTGCGATTGCGAATCACTAACGTTTTTGGACCATTGGGGCTTCCGTGGCCTGTGACCTGATCTGACGTCACCTACCAAGGAGGAAAATGAGTTGCTTGGCGGTGTTTTGTGGCGCAAATTAGAAATGAACTAACTAATGTAAAAGAAGACTCAAACTACACTCTTTGTGTTTTCAGAAGCCTGCGCCTAAAGCTACAGCAGCTTCGGGTGACATTTCACTCACAGCCTGAGTACAAATGTATTTGGAATGCTTTATAAACTACCAGTTCGTTCAGTTCATAATATTCTCCAATGAAAGAGGTGATAAAACTGAACAAATGTTTATTGTTCATTCGTAATTTTACATTGAAAATTGACAGCTGATAAAACCTGTGCTCCAGGTCCCATATTCATATAACATTTAAGGCTGAATGTAGCTTTTAAAGGTATAGTTCACCCAAAAAAGAAAACTATGTTATTTCCTAACCCTAACCCTCAATTTGTTCCAAAACTGTATGATATTTTGAAAAATGTTGGTAATCAGACAGTTGGCAGCACCCATAGACTTTCAGTCTATATTTTTTCCTACTGTGAAAGTCAATGTGTTGCTGCCAACTGTCTGATTACATTTAGCCTTAAATATTATATGAATATGGGACCTGGAGCACAGGATTTATCAGCTGACTGTCTTTTGTTGCTTATAATAAATTGGAATGTTGATAACACATACGCAGTCTTTAATAATGCTCTCAATTACATGTAGATGCATATTTTATGCATTAGTGAGTGTGGTGGTGCCTATGGGGTGTCGCTGCGTATGAGGCTGGGAGGGGGGAAAAAATCACAGTATACTCACTACAAAAAACTAGACTACACCACTATATATATATATATATGTATACATATATATATGTATACATATATATATATATACATATATATGTATATATATATGTATATATATATATATATATGTGTATACATATATATATATAGATATAGATAACATGATGTCCAGTTACCAGCATGACACTAAACAGGTAGTAGTAACGGCGACTTTTTACTTAAGTACATGTCAGAGCCCATACTTCTTTACTTTAACTTGAGTAAAAGAGTGTAGTCACTACTTCTACTTTTACTGGAGTCTTTTAAAAAATGAGTATCTGTACTTCTACTTGAGTAAAGGATGTGTGTACTTTTGCCACCTCTGGCTCCTAAGGATTTTAAGGCCTATTAACAAACTGGCTGTAAAACCTGTGGACCCTGGGTGAGCTGAGGCGAATGCAGATCTGCCCACAGCCACTGTTTCAAGCTGAGATTCCACTTTGCTACCGTGTCTGTCCGCAGTAAAACAGCAGATAAGTTGATATAATGTATTTCTTTATAATTCTGATGCTTATTCATTGTAACCCGCGTCCAAATATACCAACTGAGCACAAAGTGGAGAGTGAATCCTTGTTGTACTTGTTACGATCCAGGCAACTCTCAAATTTTTCAGACGAGAATTCTTGAGTCACATCACCAGATAATCAGTCCATTTCATCAACTTAAGATTTACTATTCTGAAGGGCAAGTCAAAGAAGTCCTGTATCTTCAGAATCTAATGCTTTTATCTGATTGTTTTATCGTCAAAGAGGACTCTTTCTCACAGTTCGTAGGTAACAGTAGTTACCAAACAAAGCTAGGTAACAAAACTGCGATGTATAGTGATGCTTTTATTGTTGTTATTTAGAAATGTGCAGCCAAATCCTTGGCCTACTACCTCTGTGCAATGTCTACCCACTTCCTCAGATTTCAAAAGTCGATCAGTCCTTGGTTTTATACATCTAAATGTTAGAAGTCTAGTCCCTAAAATGGATATGATCAAGATCTGGGCAAATACGGCAAACGCTGATGTAATGGTTCTATCAGAAACTTGGCTTAAGAAATCTGTAACTGATTATTTAATTTTAATTGATGGTTATAAAGTCTATAGAACTGATCAGTTGGGTAAAGGAGGTGGGGATGCCATGTATGTCAAATCCAAGCTCACTAGCTCTGTAATTTTGTCAATTACTAAAGCTAAACAGTTTGAGGTCTTGGCTATTAAAGTAGGCGTATCAAAAGATTCTTACATCACTATTGTTGGTTGCTAAAGACCCCCGTCTGCTGCAAAGATATTTCAGATATTTTACATGAGTTAAATGACTCTGAATTCATCCTTATGGGTGATGTAAATTGGGACTGGCTTTCAGTGATGTCAGATTGTTTTAAAGAACTGTGAGATTCATTAAACCTAGTACAACTCATTAATGCTCCAACAAGGCCAAATCCTAAAGTACAACATAAATCTACTTTGTTTGATTTATTTATAACAAATACATCTCACAAATACACTTCAACTGGCATTTTTGCAATGATGTTAAACACCGGTTCATTTTTAAAAGATATTTTAAAGGTTTTCAAGAGCAGGCCTTCCTTTGTGATTTATATAATAGTGATCTTAAGAGAGTAACTTTGATTCCGGATGTTGAATTGGCATGGGAATATTTTCACTCAATTTTTCTGTCAAATAAACATGTTCCCATTAAAAAGTTTAGGATCAGTGGTAGGGAAAATCCCTGGTTCTCAGACAGTCTTTCAGAGCTAATTCATTTAAGAAAGCTAGATTTTCTAACTCCTCTGCTGATTGGGCTACGTTTAGAGCCCTAAGGAACAAGTGCACCTTGATGATAAGTGTAAGGAATTCTCATCCGTCGCTTGGACAGGTTAACCCTCTTTCATCTGCCGCCTGGGCAGGATAACCTAAAATTCAGCCTCTCACACCTCTGCTTGGTTTCTGTTCTCCACAAGGCCTTGGGGAAGTCTCAATGAAACACACGCAAATCAGTCTTTCAAAGAGAAGTTCCAAAGTTTATTAGGAAAAGCAGGAATATATAGTCGTACAAGAAGAGGGAGGGTGTAGTGAGTGTGTGTTGGTATGTGTGTGCATCTATGTTTAAGTGACCTCTCTGTTGTCCCAATGAAGTCAGACCTTATAGGGATATAAACCTATACTTCCCTTGGTTCCTATAGTTGGTAACAAAAAGAATGCTTATGGCAGGGCCACCTGTGGTAAGACTAATTATGGTAGGGACAAGAATGTGTCCGTGTGTTGAAAGGGGGGGGTGTGGGTGTATATGTGTGTGTGTGTGTGTGTGTGTGTGTGTGTGTGTGTGTGTGTGTGTGTGTGTGTGTGTGTGAAACAGTCTGCAACATTACCAGAAAAGATTGTTGTATGCAATTATTCTCACAATAAGAAAATCCAAATCAGAATTTTATCTGAAGACAGTTACACAGAATCTAAATAACCCCTCCAAATTTTGGAAAGTAATTAAATCTATGTCAGGTACACATATTGCTTCAAGCCTCCCTGAACACATTCTGGTTGGTTATTACTCACATTTTTAATTTGAGTCTTATGTCCAATTCAATACCCCAAATCTGGAAAGCTGCTTATGTTCTCCCCTTATTTAAAGGTGGGGACTCCTCAGAGCTAAATAATTACCTTCCAATTTTCAAACTCTCAATCCTGTCTAAGCTCTTTGAATTGCAGGTAAATTTACAGTTCTTACTTGTTAATAATATTTTAAACAAATTTCAATCTGGTTTTAGAACTGGCCACAGTACTATTACTGCTGCTTTGGTGGTAATAAATGATCTTATTTGTGCCTTGGACATAAACAACATTGCGCTGCTTTATTTGTAGATGTATCCAAGGCGTTTGATTCCGTAGATCATGTTGCTAAACAAACTTAGCGATGTGGGTTTCAGTCCTAATGCTGTTAAATGGTTTAGAAACGGTAGATAGAATTCAGTGTGTCTATGCAGAGGTCCACAAATCTGAGATTGGGATCCCCTCTTGGGATATCTAAAGGGGTCCATTTTGGGACCTATTCTGTTCTCTATTTTCATAAATGATTTAGGTAAGGACGTTCAAGCAAAAGTACACTTTTATGCTGATGACACTGTCATTTATACATATCTGTGCCGATCGGCCCTATACGCTCACTACGCAAGTTGCGTAGGGCAACGCAAATTACGCAAGGCCTCCCTCCTGCCTTATTTTACAGTGCGTGTTAATGTTGTATCGGAAAAAGGTTCATTGCTCAAAGCTTTTCAAATCAGAGCTCGATGAGGACCTCTGCTGGTGAAAGCGCTATCACAGAAAGTTCCACAACCAAACAACATATTAATTTTAGAAGCAAAAATCAATGGATTGACAAATTAAGGATCGATTAATAAATAAATGAATCAATATATTAAATACAATAATGTATGTTCTTATTGTATTTCTATAATTTACTATTTTACTTTTAATTATGCACAATGTACTTTGTTTAACTTTTTTTTCGTACTATTTTTATGCAGCACAGCTGCAAATGCTTTGGTAATACAAATGTACAGTTTTTGTCATGCCGAGAGAGAGAGAGAGAGAGAGAGAGAGAGAGAGAGAGAGAGAGAGAGAGAAGGTGTTCCTATTTTGGCAGTATTCAAATAATTAAAACTGAAACAAGTGAATAAAATTAAAAGTAACCTTGGCTTTAACCAAGGCTTTAACCTTGGCTGTTGGCTACATCTTAGACAGAGGATCTGGCACTGTCATGCTTTGCACAAAAATGCCTCAACATGGATGATGTATTATTATTATTATTATTATTATTATTATTATAGACCAGCTGCTGGGAGCAAATCAAACACTGTGTCAGCGAGCAGAGGAGGGTGCAAGGGAGGAGAACCCAAACGCAGGCCAGTGTCCAAAAAGAGGATTTATTGGAATGGAAAAAAGGGTATAATATATACATATATATAAAAATAACTATTCTGTATATATATATATATATATATATATATATATATATATATATATATATATATATATATATATATATAATGCACAGAAGATGTAGCCGGGCAGAGTCTAGGGCTGAACCGCCTACAGAACACAGTAGCGGAGGGAAACCGAGCACAGGTGCTAGTCTTACGCCACAGGTGTAACAGTCTCAAAATTGGAAGTTCGATTCACGGGGAAATAATAATCCAAACACGGGCAAAATGGTGATCCACACAGAAAAAGGAAGTAAATCCAAGCACGGGCCTGGACAGGTTTCAGCCTGGAAACGTGAAACATGGGGTGGATGCGCAACACTCTGGGCAGCTTGAGCCGGACCGCAGCTGGGTTGATCACCTTAGATATAGGGAACGGGCCAACGAAAAGGGGAGCCAGCTTCCTACATGCCAGCTTCAACAGAAGGTCTTTGGTGGAAAGCCACACCCGCTGCCCGACACGGTAAGGAGGAGCAGGGCGGCGTCTGCGGTTGGCCCAGCAAGCGTAGCTCTGGGAGGATCTCAGCAAGGCAAGGTGAGCTCTTCTCCAGACTTGATGACAGCGTCTCATGAGGGCCAAAGCCGAAGGAACTGAGGCTTCAAGCTCCTGAGAGGAGAACAATGGGTGCTGATAGCCATAGGCAGCCTGAAAAGGGGACAGGCCCGTGGCAGCAGAGGGCAGAGAGTTATGGGCATACTCGACCCATACCAAGTTGGAGGCCCAAGACGAATGATCCTCGGCACAGAGGAGGCGGTGGCCCGTCTCCAGCTCCTGGTTGAGTCGTTCCGTCTGCCCATTGGATTGCGGGTGAAACCCAGAGGAAAGGCTAATGGAGACGCCTAAGACCTGGCAAAATTCCTTCCAAAAATTGGAGGTAACCTGGGGTCCTCTGTCAGAGACTATGTTCCGGGGAATGCTGTGGAGCCGGAAAACATGTTGGAGAAGGAGCAACGCCGTTTCTTTGGCTGAAGGAAGTTTGGTCAGGGGAACAAAATGGACGAGCTTTGTGAAGCGATCGACCACAGAGAGGATAGTGGAGTAGCCATCAGAAAGGGGAAGACCTGTGACGAAATCGAGCGAAATATGATACCAAGGTCTGCAAGGGATCGGCAAAGGTCGCAGAAGGCCGGCTGGGCGAGATTGGGAGCTCTTGTGTTGTGCACATACATGGCAGGCTACGACAAAGTCCCGTGCGTCACGTCTGAGCGAGGACCACCAGAAACGTCGCTGGAGAACTGATAGGGTCCGAGGGAAACCGGGGTGACAGAAAAGCCTGGAGTTGTGACACCACTGGAGAACTTGGGAACGGAGCTGATCAGGAACATAGAGTTTGCCTACTGGACAGTCAGTAGGAATCGGCAGGTTAGACACGGCTTGCTGAACTCTTCTCTCGATCCAGAGTCGGAGTGCTCGAACAGTGATGGAGTGAGGAAGAATAGGCTCAGCGGTGGCCTCGACGTGGTCATGGGAGAACTGATGCGAAAGAGCATCTGGCTTCCCGTTCTTCATTCCCGGCCGATAAGACAGCGTAAAGTCGAATCTGCCAAAGAAGAGTACCCAACGAGCCTGTCGGGGTTTCAGTCTTTTGGCTGTCCGGAGATACTTGAGATTCTTATGGTCCGTCCAGACCAGAAACGGCTGTTCCGCACCCTCCAACCATTCCTCCAGGGCGGGTTTGACTGCCAGTAGCTCACGTTCGCCAATAGTGTAGTTCTATTCGGATGAGGAGAGACGACGGGAAAAGAAGGTACACAGGTGAAGTTTATTGTCCTTAGTGTTCCTTTGAGACAAAACGGCCCCAACACCGGTATCAGATGCATCAACTTCAACCACAAATTGTTGTGTGGAATCCGGAAAGGTGAGGATGGGGACCGAGGTGAAAAGCTGCTTCAGCTTCTGGAAGGCTTGCTCGGCTTGAGGCCCCCATGAGTAGGGTTGAAGTGGAGAAGTCAGCTGGTGCAAGGGTGCAGCGACAGAGCTGTAGCCCCGGATGAATCGCCGATAGAAATTGGCAAATCCCAAGAACTGCTGGAGCTGCTTACGTGTTCCAGGGCGAGGCCAATCCCTAACATCCTTGATTCTGTCGGGGTCCATCCGAACACTCCCTGCTGCCAGAATGAAGCCCAAGAAGGTGGTTTTAGTGACATGAAACTCACATTTCTCAGCCTTCACATACAAAACGTGGCTTCACATGGTTCTGCAAAAGCCTCTGGAGCACTGCATGGACATGAGGGGTGTGTTCCTCGGGTGTGCGAGAAAAGATGAGAATGTCATCCAGGTAAACAAACACAAACAGATTTAACATGTCCCGTAAAATGTCATTCACCAGTGCTTGAAAAACTGCCGGGGCTTTAGTGAGGCCAAACGGCATCACCAGGTACTTGTAATGACCCGTGGGAGTGTTGAATGCGGTCTTCCATTTGTCACCCTCCCGAATGCAGACTAGGTGATAGGCGTTCCGAAGGTCCAGCTTGGAGAAAAGGGTTGCTCCCTGGAGAAGCTCAAAAGCGGAGGTCATGAGTGGCAGCGGGTAGCGATTCTTGATGGTGATGGCATTAAGGCCCCAATAGTCGATACAGGGCCATAGAGTACCACCTTCTTCTCCACAAAGAAAAACCCAGCACCGGCTGGGGATGATGATAATACCTGACGGATAATACCTGATTCCATGGACTCCTGTATATATGGGGTCATGGCTTCCCTTTTGGGCTTGGATAAGTGATAAAGGCACCCCCGAGGGGGGGCAGTGCCTGGCAGGAGGTTGATAGCACAGTCGTAAGGTCTATGAGGTGGCAGAGACGTGGCATGAGCTCTACTGAAGACTTGTCCAGATCATGATATTCAGCCGGCACCAGAGAAAGGTCGGATGGCAGGTCCTCCTTGACTAATAATGGGCGGGGTGTCAAGGTGGTCAGGCAGTGATCCTGGCAGTAGATTCCCCAACCAAGGACCCAGCCACTGGACCAATCCAGGTGAGGTTTATGTTTCTGAAGCCAAGGTAATCCAAACATGACAGAGGCATGAGGCGAGGGGATAACAAGGAGATCCACACCAGCAGGGGCTTGGTATGGTAGCGAGCTCGGTGAAGGATATGGCCATCCAGGGCCCGTACCTGGAGACTGGTGGGTAGAGGTTCGGTTTCGATCTCCAGCTAACTCCTCGTCGAGGAACTCAGCATCAGCTCCTGAGTCGACGAAGCGCGCTAGATCATGTTCATGGCTCTTGATCTGGAAATGTGCTCGGAGGAGTGGCTTGGGGAAGGCTAGACACCAAAGACTCGTCGTGGGCTCCTCCTTTAACGGCGAGCCCTGTCTTTTGCTGGGCACGCCAAAGCAAAGTGTCCTGCCTTGCCACAGTAAAGACAGAGGTCGTGGGCCCGGCGACGCTTCTTCTCTGCTGAAGACATGAGGCGCCGTCCTATCTCCATGGGCTGGGGAGGTGGAGGTGAGTGCCATCTGTTAGATTTCGAGAAGGGCTTGACATACAGGTTTCTGGGAGGCAAGTATGATCTGCCTGGTTCGAAATGAGACCTGGCATACGGGGTTCTGGGAGGCCAGGAACGGGTTGGGTGTCTCTCCTCTCTTCGTTCCTGGATACGGCGATCAATCCTGGTTGCCAGACAAACCAGGTCATCAAGCTCGTTGGGGAGTTCTCGGGCCGCAAGTTCATCCTTCACTTGGGGGGACAGGCTGTGGTAGAACGCATCGTAGAGCGCCGTGGGGTTCCACCCACTGTCCCCAGCTGCCATGCGGAAATCCACAGCGTACTCAGCCACAGAGCGGGACCCCTGAGATGATTCGAACAAGGCTCGAGTGCCGTCCATCTTAGGCAGAGTGGAGTCGAAAACCTTGCGCAGCTCAGCCGAAAAGGCATCGAACGCGAAGCAGATGACTGACTGACGTTCCCACTCTGCTGTAGCCCAGATCTTGGCCTTCCCAGATAGCAATGAGATAACGTATGCTACCTTAGACCGATCCGAAGGGAAGGAAGAGGGTTGGAGCTCGAAGATCACCGAGCACTGCATCAAAAAGGCACGGCAAAGTCCTGCCTCGCCAGAGAAACGCTCAGGATGGGGCAGATGTGGCTCCCGAATGGGGTTTTGGTTCTGCTCGACCACGGGTAGGGGGGGCTGGGCAGGTGGCATTGGAAAAGGTGAGGAGGCCTGTTGTGTGGTGAGCATGCTCATGTGCCGAATGAGCTCATTGGTGGATGCAGCTATCTCCTTGAGTTGGCGCTCGTGCGCAGCGGAGGATTTGGACAAGCTGGGACTGCAACTCCTGAGATCCTGCTGGGTTCATTGTTGGCCAGATGATACTGTCAGCGATCAGAGGAGGGTGCAAGGGAGGAGAACCCAAACGCAGGCCAGTGTCCAAAAAGAGGATTTATTGAAATGGAAAAGGGTATAATATATATATATCTATTATATATATAAATATAATATATATATAAAGGGTATATATTATATATATATAATGCACAGAAGATGTAGCCGGGCAGAGTCTAGGGCTGAACTGCCAACAGAACACAGTAGCGGAGGGAAATAATAATAAAACTGGCAGCAATGAATGAACAACTCACGTATTAAATCCTGGGGAAAAGTAATCCGAGACGGGGAAGTCCACTAGGAAACAAACAGCAGCGAGGGCACAGATAATACTCGGACCGGAATATGGCAGGAGTGACTCACAAATCGCGACGTAGTGACGAAAGATCATCTGGCGACAATCCAGCATGAACGGCACGCTTAAATAGCGCTACCGAGCATAAAAGTCATGCGACTCAGGGATGACGTCACCAGTGCGCGCCACGAAAGTGAGCTTCGGAGGAGTACGCTGACACACTGGACCTAAAAACAGATTAAGGATAGACCTTGTCTCAAAAGTATGAAGTGTGAACCATTTAAAAAAAGATCATGGTATTAAGTGGTGCACAAAAGGCTTTTCTTGCATTCCTTTTCATTTTTCAACTTATTACTACTATCCAATAAATATATATGACAAAATATACGACATTAAATGTTAAACTGAATCGTATAATTGCCCAATGATGAGTGAAGTTATAAATATAGGCTTCGTGTGGCAGGATAGTTATTGTTGTGTCGTCAGATAGTAATAACGTATCGGAGAGCACCGGTGCGTATAAAGGAGGGTGTCAGGTTTATAGTGATTGAACGTGCGTCATTTTGAGGTGCTCTCCCGGTTTCCGGTTCCCGTGTGTCAACAAAGGTGCTGGGTGTTACTGGTGCTGCTAGCGGCGCGGCATTTCTGATTTGTTTCCAGTCACTTTCAGTTACCTGCAGAGGTGGGAAAAGTACACACATCCTTTACTCAAGTAGAAGTACAGATACTCATTTTTTAAAAGACTCCAGTAAAAAAAGTAGAAGTAGTGACTACACGCTTTAACTCGAGAAAAAAAAATATATATATATATATATTTTGGAGTGTGCAGATGGATATTTGTGTTCATCAGCCACAAGAGTGTTACGAAGGACAGGCACTGATGTAGGTGAGGTAGGGTGGAGTCAGCATTCACATTCATCCCAAAGGGTTCAGTAGGGATGAGATCAGAAAACAACCACATATAGCATGGAAAGGTCAGGTGACCCAATACTTTTGGAAATATAATGTATACCAAGTGTATCACCAAGGCCATATCTCAAACTGTAGGGAGATTCCAGCTCTGTCCTTGAAAACAACTCAAAATTATTGTGATGTTTTACAAATGACAAAATTAATGTTAATTAAATTAAGCACTTTGTGTTTTTTGGGTTGGCACCAGGGGCGGTTCTAGGATTTCATCTTTAGGGGGGTTTAGCCCTCAGTGAGAATTTAAAACAAGAAGAGTTTTATATTATATATTATATGACAACTCTGGTAATAAGAATAGTGAAATTTCACTGCTTTTGGTTGCTGTCTTTGCGTCTTTCCGCCGATTAACGTTATAGATACACGCTTCCAGCTCTGATTGCGTGTGCACGCTGCGCGTACCTGTGCTTTTCTGTTCAAATAAAGCAAACAGCAGAAGACGCACTTTTGAAAGACTACAACACACGCGTGTAAAAGCAAAGTAAAAAAAAATCGCTCTTGGATCAAACTGATAAATAATTTTCTTTCCCATCGACGACATGTCCTGCATTTTAACGTAATTTTTATTGTTTATTTATGAAAGTAAAAATTATACTTATAGTTTTAGGGTGGCCGAGATTACAGACAGGGGGCTGAAGCCACCCTAAAAAAGGTCTAGAACCGCCCCTGGTTGACACAATTCGCAACGCATTCGCCAGAAATCCTTTTTGACGCCGATTATTTCAAACATCTCCCTCATATATGGCCATGGGTGTTCAGGAATGTCCTCGTTGTTAGTTATTTTAACATTGGTGACTCCCTCTGAATTAACATTAGCCAGCCTTTTGTCCTTTTGCTGCTCATTGTTAGCTCCGCTATCCTTAGTCTATGTCTGAAAGCCAGTACATAATACAGTACACCAGTCACATGGTGAAAAAGCTGCACAATGATAGGATGATAGGCTGGAAACAGCGCTCAATGAGAAGAAATAATACTAAAAGTAACGAGTCCGTTTTGAAAATGTAAGAAGTAAAAAGTACAGATATTTGTGTAAAAATGTAATGAGTAAATGTAAAAAGTTGTCCGAAAAATAAATAGTGGAGTAAAGTACTGATACCAGAAAAATTTACTTAAGTACAGTACGATACGAAGTATTTTTACTCCGTTACTTCCCACCTCTGGTTACCTGGGAGGTAAGAGGCTGTTATGGCTACGCGGTTTTGTTGTGGTTATACAATAGGCTAATGTCACACGTATGTTTTATTGTAGTGCTTTGCAACGGAAAGAGAAAAGGGCCAAAACAAACTCTGTTGCGACAGACTGTTTACCCTCAGGTATGTGAGTTTGTGTTATCCATCTTACGTGGGACGCTAGTGTAAATGCCAGGTGGTGTAGTGTTTGTTTTGTATTCCCCCTGTCAGAATTCTTTCGTTACTCACTCACTACCGTTTTATCCGAACTACCTTGGGTCACGGGGAGCCTGTGCCTATCTCAGGCGTCATCGGGCATCAAGGCAGGATACACCCTGGACGGAGTGCCAACCCATCACAGGGCACACACACACACTCATTCACTACAGACAATTTTCCAGAAATGCCAATCAACCTACCACGCATGTCTTCGGAGGAAACCGGAGTACCCGGAGGAAACCCCCGAGGCACAGGGACAACATGCAAACTCCGCACACACAAGGCGGCGGCGGGAATCGAACCCCGACCCTGGAGGTGTGAGGCGAACGTGCTACCCACTAAGCCACCGTGCCCCCCTTTCTTTCGTTACCCGATGTCTATCTCTCTCCGGGTTATTACCGAAGTAGTACTGCATCTGTGATTTGGTGTGGCGGACGGCTGTATTTCTCCGGTATGCAATAACATTTTATTTAAGCGTTTTATATCTTTTTTTTAAAATTGAATTTATTTACTGTGCGTGACATTTCCTGTTAGGTTCCGGGGGATTTCTGCTTCATGTGCAGTTGAGGCTGCACATTGTTCCCGGGACAACGATGCTGTGTTCCGTGCTAAATTTGTGTTTCGTGTTAAATTGCTTTGCTCCTCACTAAATTGACTTTTGTTCTAATTGTTTATATTTGTTTTCATATCTGTTTCTTGATTCTATATCAAGAGTTACCCTTTCTCTCTGACACGTTACTGTGCTTTAAGGTCTACTTTGAGGTAGGAAGCCTTCTGCTGAAGTCAGAGTGTGGTAACTACCTATTCTTTTGTTATTTCATTTAATGGTTCTGTCTTAATTTAATTTATATATTTTTTTAGATTGATCTATTCTTTTCTCCTTGGCTTTGTAAAATCTTCATTCTTTTGTTTTGTTTATTTGGTTTTCTTAGTTGAGCATTGTCAGTTTTAACATATTATTTTTTTGTTTTTTTTGTGTACTCTCTGCAGGAGCTGTAGGCCAAAAGGCCAAGAGGCCTGACTTTCCTTCACTTTTAAAGTGTGTTTCTGTGAACCATGTGCTGTGTGACCACCGACAGAAATTCACAGAGCAATGAGTGAGTGTGTTGTGATTGTGCACATGCATGGTGTGGATATTTAAAACTACTTCTGTTTCAGCCTGTCTTGTGCCGATCAGCTGCAGCCCTGCACGAGTTTTGATTTCTCTTTTTGTTTATTCTGAAATTTTACTTTCCTGTTTGTGTTAATTAATGAAATTTTATTTTTGTACCCACGTCTCCTGCTCATTCATATATTGGTAGAACGAACTTGTGATCCTTATAGTATTGTGAGGTGATTTATATTTCCCTGGGTGAAAGTCCCAGGGTGGCTTAACCTGATGGTGAACACCCGAAATTGTATACAAAACAAAAAGTGATACAGCTCCCACATACTTTGACACATAGGGGTCTCATTGGAAAGAAGAGATTCTCTAGTTTCAGAAACTAGTTTCAGATTGATTCTAGGCCTTACTGGCACAAAGTTACAGAGGCTAGAATGGAATGTTTTGATTTTCACCTGAGATTTTTAATTAATCTTATTTCTCTGGAACATGATAGGTAATATTTAACAACTGAGGGTCATAGCCACATGTCTTGGCTTTCACCAAAAAAAAATCAAGTCAAAAGACCCAAAAATGGCTTCAATAAAACTATTTTTCTACAGACATGTCCATCCGGTCATGTGTTTCTTGTTTACTTGTTTACTGTATAACTTTGAATTAAAACACTGCATGCTCAGTTTAAATGGCCTAAAACAAACACAGCCTCTCTCTACTATTCTGTTGTGTAAAGAGGCCCGTAACCTGACACCCTGAGCTGTGAGAGTGTGAAAAGGTCGATGATTGCGCAATAAACCCATCGCGCACGATTTTCGCACAGAAGCAAGCAGCAGAGAGGGGGGTCGTGGCATACCGTTGGAATCGTCTCCTTATTGGCTAAAGAGCTGTATAGGTCCCGGCCAATTTCATTGCTATTGGAAGGAGTAATTGTCAGTCAAGGGAGGGTTCCCAAAAATGATGTCTGACCTCATTGGCTTCTCAGCCGTCTATCTCTGCAATACAAGCACCGATTGGCTCAAGTGAGGGCGTGTTTGATTCGTTACGCCCTGGGCTATAAATATGACGTAAATTTAGAATTTTTGAAACCCCCCAATGAGAAGTTAGAGCCGAAACAAAGATGGTGGCGCACCACTGTTTACAAATTTTCGGAATATTTGCGGCGCGACCAAAGCGTTTTGGATTAAAAGGCTTACAGATTCCAGTTCCTTGGACCTGTGTGGATTTTTGTGGAATATTTGTTTTGGAATATATTAGCCCAGTGAAGAAAGGGATGCGTCTAAAGGTAAGGGAAAACTGGTCTAGCGCCACCTAGGTCAGTTTTCTCCAAATTTTTTTTCTAATAGTATGACGGCTATGAATCATATTATGCTTTGTGCGTGGGCTTAAAAAATATTGAGAGTATAAACTTTACTAGAAACATAAGTTTTTTCGTGTTTTTAGAGGATTTAATGCTTAAAAGTTACAATGAAATTATGTAGCTTCAGCCCCTAGCGGTAGTGTTCCACATGTGGAACGGTGTTCGTTAATTTATAAACTTAGGGTTTGCACATTGTGTTTTCTTTCCATTTACCACTCCGTCACATTCACAACAAAACCATATATATATCCACCTTATTGGGCGAAATCAAATGAAAGTTTTCCCACATTTCAGAACACGATCTTTTTGTAACAGGCTCCATTGACAACTCGCAACAATAAACTCTCCTATACAGTAATAGATTCCGTGTAATACTCCAATACAACACACGAGAGTGCGCTGCGTGTCGCGCACAATTTTAAATTTTTGAATCAGATAACGAAGCGGTTACGTGTGTGTCTGTGAAACGAAGCTTCGGACGTCATTGGTCACGTGATTTTGCCAGAATGAATCAAGCTTCGATACAAAGCTTCAATGAAAATCGGTTCATTTTTTTGACACACGCCTCGGAGCTTCGGTGTCACTGGTAACATCACTAGTTTACATGGCTCATGGGTCAGGTAGGAGGGCCCCTTACCAGAATTTTGCTTAGGGCCCCAGGGAGGTCGGGATCAGCTCTGATACATATGCTCCTACTATAGCAGAGGCTGTGCAAGAGCTTCAAACTGCATTTCAGTCATTACAAACTGCTCTGCTCGATTTAAAATTGGTTTTAAATCCTCAGAAAACTAAGTACATGGTCTTTTCAAAAACTCGCCCACAGCTGCTTGATGATCTTATCATTTTTACATCTGATGGTAATTCCATTGAAAGGGTACCCACATACCCAAATAACCCACATTATTTAATGTACATATTGCTAATTTAGTTAAGAAGCTCAAAATAAAGATTGGCTTTTATTTTAGAAATAAATCTAGTTTTACATTTAATGCCAACTTGTACATTTAAAGCTACTTTTTTGTCTCTGATTGATTATGGTGACATATATGCAAGCAGCCTCCTCCATCGTACGGAGCCTTGATTCAGTGTATCATGCGTCTCTACACTTTATTACAAATGCAAAGTCCCTTACTCACCATTGTATTCTTGATGATCTGGTGGGTTGGACATCACTGACCACAGAAAACAGCATTGGTATATTTTTATATATAAAGCCATGCTAGGTAAACTTCCAGCTTACCTCTGTACCCTCCTCTCTCTCAATTCTGCTAGTTATCAACTACGCTCTTCCAAGTGGTTGCTTTTTAATGTACACAGGGTTTGGACAGATTTGGGGAAAGGCATTTTCATACTATGCAACATGGGCATGGAATAATTTGCAAAACGATCTTAAATTAGAAACGTGTATTTCAATAAATACATTTAAGCCCATCATAAAAATGTGGTAAAGGAGACATGTAGTTGTTTTTCTTAAAGAAGTCCTTGTATTGTATGATTGTATGTATGTTTTTATTATGTTGTGTTTTATGTATGGCTGCTACCTTGGCCAGGTCTCTCTTGTAAAAGAGATTTTTGAGACTTCCTGGTAAAATAAAGGCAAATATATAATAAATAACAGACACAAAACACAACCCTGCAAACAATTTGAACACATAAAGTATAGCATAACATTGTACAACCTCATGAGTGCCAAATTCCCTGGATTTGTGAAAATTCTTTACAGTTAATTTGTAGATGGTACTATTAAGCTGTATCTCCTATCTTTCATGGAGGCAAAACGGTCAATAAGTTTGTCCTGATCTATGGAATTAAAGACATCACTTTCAACTGACATCACAGCCAAGTGATGGAGCCTGTTTTGACCCATTGTTCCCCTAAGCCAGATGTGGAGGCGATGTAGTGTACTGAATTGCCGTTCACAGCTTCAACTACTCACAGGCAGGGGTGGTTCTAGGCCCCTGATTGGCCCCTGTTCCACCAATCATCAACGAGAAGAGCACCAGAGAATTTTTCACAACGAAAAATCATTAAGAACTTTACTGGATCATAATTTTTATTAGAGCGTTCCTAACCTTTGGAAAAAGGAATGACTGCCGAAATGTATTTGCACCATACTGACTAAATTATTTTGTGTGCTTAAATGTACCCTGTACTTGGCCCCTGAATGTAACATGTGGCCCCTTAATGGCCCCTGTTACAGAAAAATCCTAGAACTGCCACTGCTCACAGGTATTGTTATTGCTGCCTGGATAAGAGTTTTCAGGGATGGAAACATGTCTCCATCCAGTTGATTATACACTGTGATCATATCATTAGGACCACCACCAACCTGTGCTTTTCGGTTCAGAAAGTTTATGGCTTCAATAACCTCTTCTGGCTTCAAATCAATTCTGTAATGCTGTGCCAGTACTGTCAGATCAGGCTCAGACAAGAAGTTCAGACAACATGCCTGAATACCTTGGATCATCCCAACATTAATATCGGAACACCGTCTCTCTAATTCAGCAATCATTCTATTAAGGCAAGGAAACAAGTTTCCTTTTTAGCTGCTCTAAATCACTAACAGTGTCCTCCCTCCCTGATCCACCAGATGATTGGACCACAAAATCATCCATTTGTTTCATTTTTCTTTTCCTGTGACCAGAGGACTGCCCTTCCACTGAAATCTGAATAGCACTGCATATGGCCATTGTTCTAACATGCGAATCTACAGCATCACTTCTTTTCTCCTTAAGAGAATCACATATTGCATCTTTGTGTGCAACTGCCTGGGCCAAGTCAATTTTTTCCTTCTGTAAATATTTATGAAAGCCTGCTGTTACTGACAGTAGGTCATGGAACATTAGCAGTATGTACACAGAAGAGAACTTGCAGAGCTTTGTTTTAAGTCCTACAGCAATAGAAGTGGTAATGTTTGACCGGCACTCAATGATGGCAGGCAAATTCTCCATCACTGCCTTTACTGAACGTACCTGGCATGCCCAGTGTGTGCTTGATAGCTGCACAAGTTCTGCTGGAATCAATCCTAGTTGCTTTTGGGTCTGTACAAACTTGTGATGGTTAACTTAAAGAACAGCTAAAAACAAATGAAGGCTTTCCAACATCTCAAAAAACTCAGTGGCTTCAGTTACAGCTCTACATGTGTGACATAAAACTAGATTTAACTCATGAGCATAGCAATGCACATACTGTAAATTGCTTCAGGGTGTTGCTTTCTGAAGTGGGATTGAACACCCCAGTCACTCCACTCATGACTGCAGCTCCATCATAGGTTTTTGCCACAAATCTTAAATGGCATATTCCTTTTTCTTGTAGTTCCTTCTCTGTTGCAGCACTTATTGACACAGCCAGTTCTGTTAATTAAGACCAGGAGCCTTTCTTTTACAGTACCCTCAGTTGTGACATATCTGACACATATTGCCAATTGTTCAGATTTCCCCGTTCTTGCCACCTCTGCCGTAATGGCATACATCTCGGATTCTAGCATTTCTCTGATTATTGTTGCAGACACTTCTTGTGAACAGCAAGTGATCAACTCATTCTAACTTGCTTTAGAGAGGTAAGTAGTGTTTGATGGGGTTCCATACCTCTGCAAAAAAGGGTCAAATTGAGTCAACAAGGACATGCACTCTAGGCAGTTACCTTTATTATCACTGTCCTCTTTTTCGTTGTGACCTCTTAAAGGTATCCCTTGTTTCCCCAACATGCAGGTTACAGCTACAATCCGCCATACGTACTCCCTTCTTTGACATATTTCCTCTACATTTACTTTTTCTAACTGCTGCATGACACTTCCTTAAGATGCACTTGCCTTATAGCTCTGCCAATACACTAAACTGTTCTTATGTGATTGTGTTGATTCATGTTTATGAAATGCAATCTAAGCTTTTTTACAGTTTTTAAAGCCAACATGCACAAACATATCCTTCTTCAGATTTCTATCAAATACTCGACATGCAAAGCAGAATGTTGCATTTTTCTGTTGGAAGTATTATAGCCACGTAAAACTTTGGAACCTACTTGACTGAAAAGACCTTTTCTGTGAACCAATCTGTTCTTTGGGGTAATATGACAATTTTATTTGTTTGGGACCTGTGACCTTATCCCCTAAATCATTCAAATGAAGAGAAGTTGCTGCCTGCATTTCCCATACAGCATCATCCTCCTCCCTGTCTTCAAATGTTGCCTCTCTGTCTTTGTCTTCTCATCTATCTACATTTGTGTCTCTGTTTTGTCTCTCTAAGGCTTCACAGTCGGCCTCTCTGTCCCTTTCTTCCCTGTCTTCACGTCATTTTGCTGTCCTTCTCTTCATCTCCATGTACTATGAACGAACGCCCCTCACTGCCAAAGGTCCAGAATTTAAGCCATTTTTTTTTCATGTGATTATTGTCGTCATTGTTTTAATCAATGCTTGTGACAAATTTTCTGGGTTTCTGTTTCAATTTAATATGATACATTATTGTAGCTGGACGTGTGTGTGTGTGCGCGCAACGCGTGCAGTTCAGAGAGAGTTCTCGCAATACACTTTTCAAAGCATCGGTGAAGCATCGCCTCTGAATGATGGGGGCAGGGGTTATTACATTATTAGGGATGCAACAATACAGTTAGCCCATGGTTCAATACATACCTCAGATTTTTAACCACGGTTTTCGGTTCGGGTCGGTTCTGATGGCTTAACACAAGTGTTTTTTGTTATTCTATGCTTAGGCAATAGGAACAGTAAGAGGTTAAGAAGAAATAAATAAAAACGATTTATTGCAATACTCCTTTATTTTACTTAAAAGCAAAGAAAAGTCCACTGGTTCCTAGTGTTTTGTATAATATAAACATTTTTTATTGTAAAATTAACACTGACATCTCACAGCTGCTGGTAGCTCATGTACAAACTGGGGAACACATAAATTCCTAAATTTTGAAAATAAACATACATGTGAAGTTAGTAAACATAAATTGACCATTTCAAATAAACATACTTAAATAAATAAACCATCTTAATTAAACTTAACAGTACTCCAGTACAGTATCCTTCATTCAGAATGTAAAGTATCCTTCAGCTTTTCATTTCCCAATCCGACGTGGAAAGTGTGGAATGATGGTTCAGCGCCCCCTAACTTTAGAGCATAGTGATTGAACATTTACTCGCGGGGAGGAGTTTCCTCATCTCAGCTCGTAGACATACAGGCACACACAAACAGTCCATTCGGAGAGAAATAAAAAGCACATAAATTATTTAAACGTAAAACCGCAATTCACAAGCGCGTATTGAACCGTGAATGTCGTACCAAACGGTTCAATATTATATTGAGAATTGTGGCACCCCTAATATAAATATATATATATATATATATATATATATATATATATATATATATATATATATATATATATATATATATATATTAGGGGTGCCACAATTCTCAATATAATATTGAACCGTTTGGTACGACATTCACGGTTCAATACGCGCTTGTGAATTGCGGATTTTTATATTTTATCCACTCAATAGTCTACAATATAATATCCATATAAACATAGCGTAATTATAATAATAAAACTTAGGGGGATATTCAGTGATATTGGCTGTGCAATATCGACTTTTGTGATTGCCCAATACCGGACTGGAGCCAATGGAAATGCTTCTCTCCTTCGGTGCACGTCTTTAGTAGTGACGGTTTCCTGATCTGCCGCTGCCGGCAGATATTAATACAATCAATTTAACACGTTTGAAAAGTTCTTTGTAATCATAACTTTAGTTGAATACGTTTCTTACATTTAAGGTTTGCAACTAAAACACCCAGTACAGGCATTGATGTGCAAATGTGGATGTTTTACGTGTCTTAAAAGATATAAAGTTAATAAACTAATCTTCATCAACTTACAAAAAAGCATAATTCAGTCAGGACCACTACGTAAATGAAGGTTAGCGAGTATACAGTTAGTGTTGGCGGGATTGTTCTGTTCTGGGAGAATTTTCCCACGTGCCTGTCAGTGCGCATGCATGGAAGGGGCGGGAAGGCAGCGCTGGGGAATGAATAGGGACACACACACACACACACACACACACACACACACACACACACCCCCCCCCAATTACAGCTCAGAATCAGAACCGAAATTGCGCGAGGTGGGAATTTTTTACGTGAAGAATTTAATCGGCGCTGGCGACGGGTTCGGCTGGAGGAGTCGGGGACGGAGGAGGCTGTTGGGTCGCAGCAATGGCAATGGGTAGGTGCGCTCGAAGGTGAGGATTTAAAGGAGGGAAATTACTGAAGTTGTGCTGGATTGGTGCGCCTTGTAGACAGCTGATTAGCAGCTGATGCAGCTTACTGCGTGGCCTGCCTGAACTAACGCGATGCTTGATTTTTGAAATGTTTCTTTCGCTCCATCAGTTGTTTCAAAAACTAATGCAACTGAGTTAAACACTCATACGTTGATAAGACATTAAATCATAACCATTTCCATTTGTTGCTGTATCAGTTCAGTGATTTACGCATGCGCAGTAACAACAGCTCATCGGTTCTCAGTATGTCGGACGCGTCCGAAAGAATCAGTTCTCAGTTCAGTGTACTGATGCTTCGCTGTATCAGTTCAGTTATTCACGCATGCGCAGTATCAACAGCTCATCGGTTCTCGGACGCGTCCGAAAGAAACAGTTCTCAGTTCCGTGTACTGATGATTCGCTGGATCAGTTCAGTTATTCACGCATGCGCAGTATCAACAGCTCAAGCTCACAGTTCTCCCAGCACAACATGTCTCAGTTCAGTGTACAGGAGTTACATATACTCCGGGATATTAGTTTATTTAGAGTTGGAGGGACTGTCAGGCATGACCGAAAGTGAGTAACATTAGTAACTTGTGGATCAGCGCTGACTCAAGACGTGAAATGTTTAGAACGAATCAGTCCGATTTGGTGAACTGGTTCATCCGGCCATCAAGTCTTTTAGTCCTCTGAGAACTTCAAAGCGGACGCAGATCTGGAATGATTAGTATATAAATTGATTTACGATGCCTACCCAGCTAAGTGTCAAGACAAATACAGTAACAAGCAAAGAGGCATTGACAGAGAGTCAAGAACTGATGATGAAACTAATAATTATTATTAATACTTCAGTAAAGTTCATTAAATCTATTCTGTTGTTAGTGTGGTCTTTAAACTTATGAACTGTGTATGGACTGATTAAGGTTGTACATGAGGAAGCAATTTGACAACAATGCAGTAAATAATTTAGGGGCATCAAAAAGCATGCTCTTTAAGATACCAGCAGACAAGCTAATCCAGCACAAATTAGTGCATAAAAGGTCACCAAAATGAAGTATTGAACCTCATAATTAAATACAAAAGGAGGAGAAAAACTGCAAAAAGGTCCACTTGTTGAAAAAAAGAACTCCACTTCCCTTTCAATAGGCTGGCTACGGACCTGTCCATCCAGGGTTTCCCGCAGCACTTTGCAGTTCGGGCGGCCCGCCTAAGCTGGGAAACCCTACCGCCTTAAGTAGGTTGAAAAAAGAAAAATTCCACTGCACAAAAGGCCGTCAAGTGCATCTCGGAAAATAGCGCGGACGCGCTTCACACGGCGAGCGGGCACGCACCACACGGCCGAAATGAGAGAAAGACGTGGTCCGTCACTGTCTGGAGGATAGCCAGTTGATAAAACGCGTGTCCGTGAGAACTGTAAGTGGACTTATGTTTTGTTTTTATTTAAGCCTGCTATTGTATTAGTCTATAGTTCTTGCAAATTTAAAGTAAGCTAGCTGGTGATTTTGTTGTTTTAGTTCTTCACCTGCTAGCTAGGTTGCACGTGCCTGTTTTTAATAATTGTTACACGTAGTACAGAGCCTGTGGTCTATATCACAAAGAAGCCCCGCCCCTCGCCCAACCCTACCGCCATAACTACCAAATTTTCTGCGGGAAAACATGCCATCTATAAAAAAACAAGCATGTCTTTGAATGTCATTTGACTGATTTGTGTGTACTAACTTTGTAAGTGTGAGCACTAGTCAGAATTTTCCAAATGTAAACATTACAATCTTGAGTTAGAAATGTTTCATTTGTGACAGTCAATACTCAATTGCTTCAGTTTGCAAAGAATAAGCAAACTAGCAAATTAAATTATGAACTACTGTATATGATTTAACTAAAATTAATTTTGATAGACTTTGATAACACTGAAAGCACTGCTGCAGGCAGGGCGCGGTTCTAGACAGGCGCATATGGGGGGGCAGTCAGAAATGTGAACCGGGCATCATATGTACACATCATGTTCGAGCACTGTTTTTTTCCTGTGCTTATAGTAATAGTATTGCTTATAGCTTATAGTAACAGTATTGTCATTGCTGAATTGTGTTGTTAGCTGCATCCAAAGCCTGGAGAAGTGGATTGCACTTTGTCAGGCCTCTACCTTCAGACCTGTCCAACTTGGGTGTCCCACTTGAAGACTAAGCTCCTGCTGGTATAGCTCTTAAGGTCACTGAGGCACGCAAAGCCCCTGACCACAATAAGGTGGCAATCCCTCAGGGGGGAAACTGAAAAATAAAAATGTAATAAATAAAACAAAATAAAATAAAATATCCTTAATCCAGATTTGGGGGTTTCCTCAAACGGTCATTTGTCTTCAGTCTGTCAAATTCAGCGGACGTGGACTCATCGCTGTGCTTGTTGTAACTGAAAAAATGCTGCAGCTTCTTCAAAGTCTTTCCACTCCGTGACCGTGCTGAAATCCGACACGACACTATGTTAGGCTACGTCTGGACTCATTTGCATACGGACGGTGATTGGATGTTTACCGAGGGCTCAGGGGAGGAGTGTGTGTGTGTGTGTGTGTGTGTGTGTGTGTGTGTGTGTACGGAGCCCACCTGGTCACCCCTTGGAGAAAAGAAAACAAGACCCGCAAATCCGTGATCACGGTTTTATAATTCGTCCCCTCAGTTTATAAACCGTACTCACGGATTATTAAACTGCTCCCTCAGTTTAGAAGTCGTACTCACGGATTAATAAACCGTACGCACGAGTTAACAATCCGTACTTTCAGATTTGTAAACCGTACACTCAGTTTTTGTAATCCGTACTCACAAATTCATAAACCGTGCGCACGCTTTCGCAATCCGTACCCACGGTTTTGCAAACTGTACTCACGGATTTGTAGCCCCTCCCTCATTTCAGACATCTGTAGACCACAAGCACGACAACAGCTCCAAACGCAATGTGTTTAAGCTTCATTTTTTTTAAAATGGAGAATTTCTTAATTTTCTAAAATATGATGGAGAGTTGGATGACCTTACTGTGTCAACTTTTCAAGAGGAGAAGGTAAAAACCAATACAATACGAATAATGCACAGATTCTTTGGCTTAATACAATTCAATTACTTCAATTAATTCAATTACTTAAATATTATTTCTTAAAATGTCTTCTTTTGTGTTCCACAGAAGAAAGTCAATTACAGGTTTTAAACAACATGAGGGTCATTAACCCTTTAAAACATATATAAAGCTTTTGCTGGCTGATTATCTTGCAAAAATAAAAAATTAAGTTATTTTTCCTCTTTCTTTTAGATTGACTGCAATGCAGTCAATAGTATGTCAGATGAACAGCTTTTGACATATGTCCCCAGATTTGGAGACCAGATAGCAAAACGACAGTACTGCAGAAGAGAAGTAGCTGCATTAGAAGGAAATAGCACTACATTTTCTAAAGCAACAGAAAACCTCATGTCAAAATTGCAAGAAAAGCGGGCCAGCAAGAGGAAAAATGGTGATAATCGTTCAGAAAAGCTCAGTGGAAAATCAAATGCCCAAAAAACAAAGCAAAGTTACCAAATGGGACTGTTTGAAGAGATTAGTGGCTTCTTTGTCCACATCAAAGAAAAGCGTGGTGGTGGAACCAGACATTTAAAAGCTTTGAAGAGTGCTACCATGGCAGAACTGTTAGAGTGTGGCAAGGAGCTGTTCTTTCCAAATGAGAAAAATAAGCTAGGAGATATAACTGAATTTGAATTGAAATTGAGAGACTTCACAGAAGAAGAACTACATCCACAGACAACATTAGGTGAACAATATGAACTGAGGAAGGTAAAGATGCTGAGACTGTATCTATCTTGCAAGAGGATAGACAACTCCAAGTATAAGCAATAAAACAGTAGATGGACTTGCAGTTGAACAAGGTCCTTCTACCTCTGCTGAGGCATGTGAATGTGAGGAAGAACTTGTCATAACTGAGGACAACAGTTCCATTGTTGATTCACCTTTTTTGTCAGACAACAGTGTAGTGTTGTTAGAACCAGGCACTATGAATGTAATACATAGCTCAATTTCAGTTGATGAAGAAATTCAGTTTGGATATGCAGTTTTAGAAGATGGTATGCTTGATGACACTCTACCAATGGAACCCACTGAAATTGTGCAAGACCAGTCACAAACCACAAAGTTAAGACTTCGCAGGGGAAACATTTTCCAAGATCTTAATGCAGCTTTTACAGATGGCTTAGTATCTGTCAATTATTGTCTTGTAGAAATTGAGATGGTCCTACATAATGGTACCACAGAGAAAGGAGAAGACAATGGTGGAATTTTTAGAGACGCATTGAGTGAGTATTGGGGTACATTTATCATGAAATATACATCAGGAAACACACTAAAAGTACCCATGACAAGGCATGATATGAAAGATGAATGTGAAAATGTAGCTAAAGTGATGGTCCTTGGTTATAACACTTTTCAATACTTTCCCATCGTGCTGGCCAAGCCTTTTCTGTGTTATTGTCTTAGACTTAACATTGATGAGGATGAGCTCTTAACAGCATTTCTGGAGATAGTTTCTCAAGAGGAAAAGCAGCTTGTTGAAGAAGCAATGAGAGACGTTACATCTGTCTCTGAACGAGATGAATGGGTTGAATTCTTGGAAGCTCATGATGTGAAACTTCTTATCATTGAGAAAAATGCCAAGCAGATCTTACTTGATGTGGCACACAAAGAAATTGTGCAAGATCCAGCTTACATAGCAGAATGTTGGAGTCCGGTGTTGAAAAAACTGAAACTACCTCCAGGGGGACTAAATGAATTGATGATGAGCCTTACTCCAACAGCAAGAAAAGTTATAGCCATATTACAACATGAAAAATTTAATAACAGAGAATGCCAGGTCATGGATTATCTAAAGAGGTTCATCAAGCACTGTAGTGATGTTCGGCTCAGGAAATTTCTGCGTTTCTGCACAGGTGTTTTGTTTCTTTCATTATATTTATTAAATATATAGTTTTATATTACATACAACTGTAAAATCTAACTGTAAAAAATATACTTTAATAAACTGTTATGCATTTTTTCTGTTGTGCACTGTTAAATTGTTTGTATACATTTGAAATTGTTAATACATTTTTTCTTGGTATGAGCTGACCTCCTTGTTGCAAGGTTTATTCATGTCCGATTTGTGCAGCCACAAACTTCCTTCACAAGATCTCCCCAGTCCCGTGGATGTGTGTTAGAAGTTCCAAACAATTATACTTCATACCCTGAGCTTGCAAAGGAGTTCATAAACATCCTTGATGCAAACATATGGGTGATGGATATTGTGTAAAGGTAAGGATGCCAATAATATAAAAAAAATAGGTCTGTTATATTCCTTAATTAGACATGCATTTATCTATATCTGTCTATTTGGGACGAATGTGAACGCTGACTCCACCCTACCTCACCTACATCAGTGCCTGCCTTTTGTAACACTCTTGTGGCTGATGAACACAAATATCCATCAGCACACTCCAAAATTATATATACATATACATACACACACACACATATATATATATATATATATATATATATATATATTTGACATCCAGTTACCAGCATGACACTAAACAGGTAGTAGTAACGGCGACTTTTTACTTAAGTACATGTCAGAGCCCATACTTCTTTACTTTAACTTGAGTAAAAGAGTCTATTCACTACTTCTAATTTTACTGGAGTCTTTTAAAAAAATAGTATCTGTAGCCTACTTCTACTTGAGTAAAGGATGTGTGTACTTTTGCCTATCAGGTGGGTTATAAAATAAAAAAGATGGTTATTTGATTTGTTTAATGATTTGAGGAGATATGAATTCTGGTTTTAAAATGAATTTCATAAGTTTTATTTGTTCAAATAGTTTTAAAAAACATGTGGTTGAATTATGACTATACATTTAATGTGAATTTAAATAATTTTTGTTTAAATTAATTTAATTAAAATTAAAGTATTGCACGTCTTACATCATTGTAATTTTGGCACCTATACTTTTTAAAAAGTATTTTAAGGTTAGATGAGTGTTGTTTGTTTGCACAATGATATTTTCTGTGCCACCCCAGAGTAAGTGCTGGCCCCTGCCTGGCCACCCCTATGAAATATCCCTGGCTCCGCCACTGCTCAAGCTCTGACTGCGCGTGCACGCTGCGCGTACCTGTGCTTCTCCGTTCAAATAAAGCAGGCAGCTGATGACGCACTTTTGAAAGACTACAACGCACGCGCATAAAAGCAAAGTAAAAAAAAAATCCGCTCTTGGATCAAACCGATAAATAATTTTCTTTCCCATCGACGACATGTCCTGCAATTCTCATTTTTTATTTTTGAAAGTAAAAATTATACTTAAAGTCTATTTCTATGGAGAGTCGCAAAGGGGCTGCGTGAGATGCTGACTGTCGCTACTCGATCTGTACCAGCAACACGATCGGTTCCGCGCATGTGCGAAATGACGTCACTTCCTGTCATCACCGATGGCAGTTTCGGATATTAACGCTATCCTTACCGTTGTCATAGCACTTTATTTGCAACTCTTATTTGTCTGCCTTTCAATAGTTTACATTTACAAAAACAGGACAAAACTGATTTATTCAACTGATTTATTCATAAATTAATTTGTTCCCTCCCTCACTCACTCACGGAAAATGAAAAAAAATAAAAACTGCCCTCAAAAGGGTCATGTGTGATGAATTCTCTGAGGCAAAGGATGACTTTATGTTTATTTTTCAATGTCAAGAGGACATGGAAACATTTTTGTCCTACTGCATTGATAAAAAAGTCTTAAAGGTCAATGCCATGTTCAGTGAGTGAGTGTGAGGGAGGGAGGGAGGGAGGGAGGGAGGGAACAAATTAATTTATGAATAAATCAGTTGAATAAATCAGTTTAGTCCTGTGTTTTTGTAAATGTAAACACACCTGTATTTCCCAAATTATGTGTAACATATGTAAACTATAGTTTAATTTTACTACATTTTATCATACGTTTTATTTTGTGTCACATATTAACCTTAAAAATTGTATACATTATTTTAGTGATTGCTTAGGACAACAATACCATAAAAACAAGTTAGAGTAAGCAAATTTGCACACAAAACAGACATTAAACGAGCAATACAAATAAAGTGCTATGACAACGGTAAGGATAGCGTTAATTTCCGAAACTGCGGTCGGCGATGACAGGAAGTGACGTCATTTCGCACATGCGCGGAACCGATTGTGTTGCTGTACGGATCGAGTAGCGACACTGACCATCTGCGGATCCGTTTTGTGCGACTACACCGCATCCGATATGCCGACCGGATGTGATGTATTCCAATGTTGTCCAATCAGGTTCGTGTGCGCGAGGTGATAAGAATTATTGAAAAGTATTAATATTAACTTTAGTAATTTTTAAACTTTATCAAAAACAATATTTTTGTTTTAAATACATTGTTATTGATAAAAAAAAGTAATAAATTATTAATATTTATATTGTATTATTTTTAATGTGTCCATGTTTCCTCAAAGATTAGCTGCGGTCTTTCTGGATTTATTGTTGTATCGATTGTTTGTAAAAAGCCGTTTTCCAGTTCAGTGTGTAGATGTCCCTTATTAATTTTGCATGCCATATCTTCTTTAAATGATATCAAATGATTAAACCACCAGTTTTTTATTATGATGATATTAATATTATATATTATTATATAAATTTTATAATTATATATCATATGGCATTACAATCAGATCTAAGGCATATTTTCTTAGTACTGATTGCCTAAACAAAAAGCAAAGTAGCATTACACAAGTTCTAGTAAATGAGTAATCAAAGTAACTTTTATTAAAGAAAAAAAAGTAAAAAAGTAAAGTTATATTTTAGATGCAATGTCACCACCATTCACAATTTATAAAAGAATATCGTATAGTAATGGGTTTTCCGAGACCGCGAGAATTAGCTTCTCTCCCATGTTGACGTCTACACGATCATATTGCACATTCGGTGCGACTGTCACTAGGGGGCAAAATCCGACAGTCGTTTCCGTTTGTCGTGTGCAGTGTGAAGGCCGCTTTAGGGTGGCTGAGCTCACAGACAGGGAGGCTGGAGCCACCCCTGCATGGGAGTAACTGTTGTTCTGGTTCATTCCTCTCAGGACCTGAAGTGAGACTGCTGCTCTCTCTGAAAAGCACAAACTCTTGTGTTGAAAATTAACTATATATTATCCAAAGGACCTGCTGCTAAGAAACTGTGTTCATTCTAATGTTACTGCACAAAATATTGTTTGAACATTCAGTATATACACTGGTTGATCGGCGCTGTTTCTGTTACTGTTTATTGTCTTTTGTGTATTGCATTTTTTGTACTTTTTGTATTGTCTTGTAACTTTATGTTTGCACTGTTTTTTGTCCTGCACTGTTTGCACCAGGTTGCACAGTTGCACTTTATGTGGCTAAGACTACTTACATGTCCTTAGCCCTGTCTTTGTTTTATGTATCACCTTGATCCTGGAGAAACGTTGTCTCATTTCATTCTGTACTGCTACAGCTATATATGGTTGAAATGACAATAAAAGCTTCTTGACTTGACTTGACTTGAACTGCTACCTTACCTACATACACCAGTGAGTCATTGCTTCAGAATGTAAGATAAAATAGCAGTTAAACATCTAGTTAACAACAGTTAAATAACTAAATCACTCAGTGAAACTTGATATGTTTTATTGCTCAGAAATCATAGAACATACAGTAGATCAGATCTTCAGAACAAAAATAATCAAATTAATAATGACCACATTAGAAATATTAAATTGAAGTGCTTTAAAATGCCTTGCTTGTTCATTTGTGTTCTAGTTCACATGCAAGAGAAGAAATTGTGATTACAGTTAAGGTTAAAGAAAGGAAATGAAGCTTGCAAGAAATTACAGATAAATGCACCCGGATTCCACTCATAGATACACATCTAAAAGAGCTCATTCCTAAAAAGGTTTAAGTATCATAAGATAATACATTTAGAATTCTAGGACATCAAGGATTGTCACTAAACAAAGGGTCTGCGACTGCGATTACCATTTAATTAAAGTGACCATTTGGTTGATAACAATTGTAACAATACCAAGCCAAGGTGTACGTGACCATGATTAACATTTAAAGACATCTGGCTAGAACGCAAGGTGAATTCAAGCCATTTGGGAGACTCTCAGTTCTTACACCCAATACACATTCAAAGCGGAACCTCATTTAAATTACAAAAAGGGAAAACAGTATAAAATGCTTGAGCATAATTTGTCCAGGGTTCTTGCTGTCTCCGATGAACCCAAAGTACTGTATTTTGTCACTGCTATACTGGAATAAACTTCTTTTTCTTCATTAAGAAAATTATTGGATTAAAAAGTCCAAAAGTAAAAAGTTGGGTAAAGGTAAGTGTTGTATCTTGTATTCAAGAACAGAAACGTCATTCCGTTTAGAGCTTTGCTTTATATTAGCAACTTAACAGACACGTACAGCTTCATGCTGCTTCCAACATACACTAGTGATGGCCGGTTCGTGAACGAATCGTTCTTTTGAACCGGTTCTTTTTAGTGAACTGGATGAACCAGTTCACCAAATCAAGTGATTCGTTCTAAACAGTTTGCGTCTTGTGTCAGTGCTGATTCACAAGTTACTAAAGTTACTCACTTCCAGGTCATGCCTGACAGCCCCTCCGACTCTAAATAAACTAATATCCCGGAGTATTTGTAACTCCTGTACACTGAACTGAGACATGTTGTGCTGAGAGAACTGTGAGCCCGAGCTGTTGATACTGCGCATGCGTGAATAACTGAACTGATCCAGCGAATCATCACTACAGAACTGATTCTTTCGGACGCGTACGACATACTGAGAACCGATGAGCTGTTGTTACTGCGCATGCGTGAATCACTGAACTGATACAGCAACAAATGTAAATGGTTATGATTTAATGTCTTATCAACGTATGAGTGTTTAACTCAGTTGCTTTAGTTTTTGAAACAACTGATGGAGCGAAAGAAACTTTTTAAAAAGTATGCTTTTTTTTGTAGGTTTTTGGAAGTTGCTGAAGATTAGTTTATTAACTTTATATCTTTAAGACACGTAAAACATCCACGTTTGCATATCAATGCCTTAGTTGCTAAACTTAAAATGTAAGAAACGTATTCAACTAATGGTATGATTATAAAGTACTTTTCAAATGTGTTAAATTGATTGTATTAATATCTGCCGGCAGCAGCGGGATGAAGGAATTTACGTCATTACGTCATTGTGAATTACATCATTACGTCAGGAGGTAAAAGAACTGGTGAACTGGATAATTGAACTGGTTCATTAAAAAGAACTGTCCGAAAGAACCAGTTCACGGAAAAGATCTGAACTTCCCGTCATTAACACACTCTTACGTACCTAACATAATCTAACGTACCTCTGTTAGTACATGACATACTCCTACACACACCACTACTGACCTCTCCTGGTCATTATTAGTTATAACACATAAAAAATAACCCCCCCCCCCCCCGCCCTTAAAGATAGGGTCTCTGATTTTTAAAAGCCAACTGACATACAACATTTAAAATCACATATAAAATCACCAAAACAAACATGTCCCTAACCCAAATCGGTCCCACCCCTGTATTCATAGCTCCGCCCACACATACATACGTAACCCAGGCAAATAAGGGAAAGAAATGTGTCTTCATCATAGATGAAGGCAAGAACAATATTGAGATTGGAGATAAACAAACAAGCAAAAATGACACACAAGCATAAACATGCAAAGGACGGCATATATTAGTTCTCTGAAACAAAGCAAAACCAACATTACTCACCTATCGAGAAGGAAAAAAGCGCCTTGGCGTCTTAAGTAAAGTTGGCCGCATATTCACAGATTGGAGTTTCCTGAGGCAATAACTCCTGAGCTAAATGCTGTTACTAAACAAAACATGGTTGTAGCTGCCTCTCTACATTACTACGATAGAAAAGAGGTGTTATTTGTGTAGTCACAGCGTTTAGCTCAGGAGTTATTGACTCGGGAAACTCCAATCAGTGAATATGTGGCCAACTTCCCGCTCCTTCAGTTCTCTCCAGCGCTGGAAAGCTGATCCTATATTAACACGGGTCCTACTTCTTGCCTTATCATAAGCCTTTCTTCGCTTTCTTTCTTTCTTTCTTTTTATCCTCCGTGTCAATGCTAAAACCGCTTTCTGCTAATGTCACAAATGTGCACTGAACACTCTCTCCACTGCATATAGCCAAGCCCCGCCCCTTTCTGCTCATTGGCTACATGTTTGTTTTGATTTTTTTTTAATTATTCGGCCCGACTCAGTTTTCTGAAGCATTTCTCAAAAATCGGAGACCCTGCCTTTAACTTGAAAACTTCCACTTAAATTATCCCTAACATATATATTTATATGTATTATTAACATCAACATAACATCTCAAAATGTTTCTTTTTTTGTTGTTGTTTTTTAATTCCACAAAGTCTTTAAGATATTCTGGTGCTTTTCTTTCTCTTGCTGAACGTCTCCCATCCTGTTTGTGAACTCTCAGACTGCTTTGTCTCTCTAGTACCAACTAACTCTTGTTTTGTAAGTATTGGTTCAGGGTCTATGGTATCAGAGTCTAAAGTTTCTATCAATTCTTGTGGTTGAACCAGAACATCAGCTTGGGAAACAATTTCAGAATTTAGAACCTTCTGTTGTCGGCTGAACAACTGGTTGACATGTACCACTTAAGCATTTTCGAGACTCACTCTGTATGATACAGGTCCTGTGATCTCTGTAATTTCTTCCTGCACTCATTTTGGTCCATAACCAAAATTCCTGGTATACGCAGCATCTCCCACTTCAAAATATCTGGGCTTGGCCTGTTTATCATGGTGTTCTTTCTGACTCAGTTTGAAATCACATATCACCTAGCAGCATGGCCCATCTCATTATTCGTTGTGAGGCCATTTGTGGCACAGTTCTGAGCTCATTTAAGAGACTAATTAGAGGCTTATGATCTGCACAAATTGCAAATTTGCATCCATATAAGTACTTATGGGATCTTTTGATTCCAAACACTACATCAAGTCCCTCTTTATCTAGCTGTGAGTAGTTTTTTTCAGCCCTTGAAAGTGTTCATGAAACAAACCCTAGGGGTCTTTCTGTTCCATCTGGCATCCAATGTGCTAAAACAGCTCCTACTCCAAATGGTGAAGCATCACAAGCAAGTATATGTTCTTTTTGTGCATCATAGTGTACTAACACTTTATTTGACTGCAGTAACTCTTTAGATTGCTGAAAAGCTTTCTTTTCTTCCTCTTTCCAACCCCAGGTGACATCTTTCTTCAGCAGTTTTTGCAGAGGTGCTAGAAGTGATGAGAGATTTGGGAGGAAACAGTTATAATAATTCAACAGTCCCAGGTAAGCTTTAAGCTTTGTTACTGAAGTTGGTGTTGATGCATCTTTGATTGCCTGCACTTTTTCAGAGACAGGATGAATCCTTGTTGCATCCACTCTATGTCCCAGTAATGTGACTTCCTTTTCCATGAAGTTGCACTTTCCCCATTTTAACCTCAGACCGGCCTCCTCCAGCCAATGCAACACTTGATCTAACGTCCTCAAATGCTCCATATCATCCTTCCCAGTCAGTAAAATATCATCCAGGTATATCACTACTTTAGGAATGTCTTTTCGTACCACTTTCATGGTCCTCTGGAAGATTGCTGGACTTGAGCTGACACCAAAAGGTAATCTGGTGTAGGTAAACAGACCTTTGTGAGTATTTACCGTCACATACTGTTTTGACTTTTCATCCAAAACAATCTGCTATAAGTATGACTCATATATAATTTGCTGTATTTATCTCTTCTGGACAGAACTGCAAACATATCCTCCAATTTTGGAATGGGACTGTTCCGGTTTTAACACTGGCACTACTGGAGCTGCCCAGTCTGAAAATTTCACAGGCACTATTTTTGTTTTCATTGATCAGTCTATCCAGCTCGACTTCAACCTTTTCTTTCATTGCAAAAGGCAATGAACTTGGCTGGAAAAAACGAATGAATCTTTGCCTTGGTTCCTTTTAGTGTTCCCAGTTCCTCTTTGAAAACTGTTTCATGTGCCTCCAGAATGTCCTGTAACCTCTCAGAACTATTTTCTATACATATGGTATGCTTGACTCCATACTGTACATGGTGAATACTTCCTCTCCAGGTTCCCCTTTTCTTGGTCTTGGAGATAATTTGCTCTCTTTTGCAATTTTCCTCTCCCCCATTTTGAAGTTTTCTTGCCCTTATCCGCTTTAGTGTCTTGTAGCTTTATTCTACAAACTCTTTTCAAATGTCAGATTTTTCCACAATTGTAAAATTTTTCCCCTGCAAACTATCCTTTGGAACATGGTTATTTCCACCACAACGGTAGCATGTCCCTGTACCACCTGGCGTGCTCTTTTCTCTTGCTTCTTGAAAACAGTGTTACTGTGCCCTTTCTCTCTGTTTATATCCGCCATATCCTTATTATCCGCTTCACTGGCCTGTGCTTTTCTCAATGCCGTCTCAAACGTCAGCCCATCCTCTGCTAATAATCTCCGCTGTACTGTATGCCATCATTGTTGACCCCGCACACTAACCGTTCTCTCAGCATGGCAGTGAGCGTTTCGCCAAAGTTACAGTCCTGTGCTAGCTTCCTGAGCTCAGCCACATACTCCGCTATACTTTCATCCAAGCGTCTATTTCGTGAATTAAACTTCCATCTCTGGACTAATTCACTGGGTTTTGGATTAAAGTGCTTAGTCAACAAACTCACCAGTTCATCATAAGCTAAACACTGTTGCTAGCAAACGCGGTTGTAGCTGCCTCTCTACATTACCACGATAGAAAAGAGGTGTTATTTGTGTAGTAACAATGTTTAGCTCAGGAGTCATTGACTCGGGAAACTCCAATCTGTGAATATGCGGCCAACTTCCTGCTCCTTCAGTTCTCTCCAGCGCTGGAAAGCTGACCCTATATTAACACGGTCCTACTTCTTGCCTTATCGTAAGCCTTTCTTCGTTTTCTTTCTTTGTTTTTATCCTCCGTGTCAATGCTAAAACCGCTTTCTGCTAATGTCACACATGGACATTAAACACTCTCTCCACCGCATATTGACAAGACCCGCCACTTTCTGCTCATTGGCTACATGTTTGTTTTGATTTTTGTTTAGTTTGTCTTCCGACTCATTTTCTGAAGCATTTCTCAAACATCGGAGACCCTACCTTTGAGTTTTAAGTCCATGTACTGTGGCTAAGTAGACGGTTAGGTTTTAACGCAAAGAAACCCGACGTACTGTGGTTTTGTCCGACGTACTGTGACAGTGTTAAACTTACGTTTTAAGTCCAAAAGCGCTGTGGCTAAGAAGACTGTTTTAAAATATAACAAAATCCCGATGTACTGTGATTATATCCGACGTACTGTGACAGTGTTACATTTTAAACCGTGTTTGTGAGTGTTATTGTTTGTGAGTGTTACTGTAGTTGAACTCGAGGCCAGATGGAGTGTGTCCAAAGCAGGGAGACTTTTGAGTTCAAAAGTATGACGTATTGTGGCTGTTTTGTTCATTTGTGTCTGAAGTACTAGAGCTGTGAATACATAGACTAACAGTTAACTAGATAGCCTGTAGTCACTGAACTGTGTAAAGTTTAAAGACTAAGATTTAAGAAAATTTTTGAGTTTGTAAAAATGTAACAGCTGATCGGTAAGTACATCGCAAAACATGGTTCTCAGGGAATGTTTGATGGAATAGAGATCATTGTTGATAAACCGTATGAGCGGGCTATTTTTATTTAAATTAAGTTTGAAAATGACCCTAAAATGCCCAAGAACAAAAAAGGAAAAATTGCCTATGCACTGCAAGCAGTTCTTGCATCGTACAAGGTCACTAGAAAGACTTTAAATGCATTAAAGGCTGAAAACGAGCAACTGCAATCTAGACTAGATGATCGGATAATCACTAAGAGATTACCAGATTAGTGTGGTGTGTTAAGGGGGGGTATAAATTCATTATGTTTTCAAGTGTTTTTCAGATCAAAAAGAAATAAAGATGTGGGAATGGACAAGAAAGGCAGCTCTGATGACAGCATTAAAGATACCCAACGCTGTCCCAAAGCGTTTATCTACAATGGATCCATGTTCCGGTCTTGTTGAACATAACAGCATGGTCTCCAGACCCAGTTGAACAGTGTAACAGAGAGTGTGACAGGAATGTATAAGGTCTTCTTGACAACAGCGTTCCTGAGATATCACTGTGCTGTTGCAACCAGTTCATCACCTCCTCAGAGAACATTTTCAAGTACGTAATCCCAAGGAACAAGTGATGAAAGGTTTCTAAGCACGGACAATTTGGGAATATTACAGAAGGATGTATTAAAGTAAAGAAAGGACCTACCAAGGTTTATCACACAGTTACCATCAGGAGAATGGGGAGTATTGGGCATAGAACGCTGTGACAAAACTAAATTGGTTTTATTTGCAAGTGTGATGCCTTGGAAAAATAAGCACCCCAAACTAACTATGAGGCTTGTGAAATCAATCTAACACATGTCTACAATAATTTTACAAGAGTAATAGTTTCAAACAGGAAAACGTGTGTCACCACAACTCTTGATCAGTTTTATATCTTTGTTAATGATAACCAGACACTTTGTCAGATTAATGATACCTCATTTTGTATAATACCAGATACAGCTTGGTCAATAGGAAAGTATTACTTCCCATATTAATAAAATGTATATTTATATTTGTTATATTTGTGATTACATATACATATATGTGTGTGTAAATAACACTGTGATTGAATCCAGAGGAACAACTAGGTTTTGTGGAAGATATCCCAGAATTTGATTTTGAGTTACCAAAATTGGATAATATGCTAATGACATTAATGCAAAGAAAAGACGACTATATTGTTAAAGCTCAACAAGGTCTTGTGGGAAAAGATAATGTTTTGACGAAACAAATGCATGATGGTGATTTGGTTATTGCCTATTCTGATCTGATTTGGGATGTAACTTTCAAAACTGCTGTTTGTGTATGCATCTTTCTCATTCTTTGTCATTGCATTATGTTATGCTGTATGTGTACCATATTGAGAAGGTAGATTGCAGATAATTCAGTGATCAATGTGGGACGTTCCCATTGGCTGTGATGGTTTCTAAGTGTCTCTGCTCCAAACCCAACTAATATTTTACATAGAACCAAATAAGTTTAAGAAGAAAAGTTTAAGGTTTAAGAAGAAAACCTGTGATAAGTTTCCTTATGGAATGGAGCTATAACCAGTATGCATGAGGTGAGGTTTGGATGATGGGTAATATTCTCTGATGGCCGAAGGGGGACAACCTGAGGCAGGGCTTCACCGCCACTGGGCACCTGCCCAAGATGGGAGGTGTGATCTGTATTAAGGAAGTGATGTGATGCTTCAGGGACAAAAACCGTAAGAAATGACAGATAAATGCACCCGGATTCCACTCCAAGATACACATCTAAAAGAGCTCATTCCTAACAAGTTTTAAGTATCATAAGGTAATACGTTACTCTAAATGAATAAACTTCATTAAATCGTTATTATGGGAGCAGCAGCAGGACATCAAGAATCACCACTAACAAAAGGGTTTACGTGACCACAATTACCATTTAAAGTGATCATTTGGTTGATAACAATTGTAACAATACCAAGCCAAGGTGTACGTGACCATGATTAACATTTAAATTATAAAAAGGGACAACAGTATAAAATGCTTGAGCGGGATTTGTCCTGTGTTCTTACTGACTCCGAAGCTGACTGCTACAGCTTCATTTCACACAGATTCACTGTCTTTTATCCCTTTCTAGATCTGCACTGCTAGTTTCCACAGAGCGATGCTGTGTCTCATCCTTATATCTTGAAGATCCCTCAGACAGTCGATGGCCTTCTCGTTGATCTCTCTGTATTCCAGGAAGGCTTCAAATGTTTCCAGAACTCTGTGCAGGGGACAGAAACATCACACAGTAAAATGATCAATAAAATCCAGCCTGCTGACTCAAATCTCACACTGGCAATCCTAATCCTAGAGCACTGACTCGGTACCTCAGCTAACATTATTTGTGATTTATGAGGGCTTCCTGAAACAGACTACACCATCAAGTACATCATAAACTTCTTGGCATTTGTTGACCATTAAAAAGCTACGTTCTAATGTCTCATGAAGTCAGTGTCCAAGTGTTTTTCCTGGAGCATGTATGAGGTTTAATTTTTGGTGTCTACATGAGAATATTTGTGCTAACAATCTTAAGCCTTAAAGCAGATGTTTATCGTGAAGTTTTTTGAAACAGAGTACAACAGCATCACTGACTAGTGTAAAATAAAGTAGTACAGGAGAAGTGAGGCTGGGGCTGATTCAGTGACCGGCGTGTTATGTGACATAAATATTCACTAATTCATTTATGGACAGTGTGTGTTTTATGTTGGTGATTTAGTGTTCAATATGTTCTGCACATTCAGTACTTTCTGCTCAGCTACTTGTGTTGTGTAGCATTTAATAAATGAAAACACCCACGTCCAGTCTGGACGGACATCTTTCAGCTTGATGTTCAGGATCACATAGTGAAGCTCGGTGATGAGGACGTCCAAGTTAGTGATGTTTGCCAGAATTGTCTTATTTTCATTATTCTGGTCGTCTGTGAACATCTCATGAAAACTGCGATCCTCAATCATGATAAAGGGATTCTAAAGTTACAAACAAAATTAAGCAGTTACAATCTTCTGCAAAGTTCAGAAAACTCAGATTATAATGTTTTATTATTGAGTAATAAAGATTTATAAAGAATCTTATACATTCAGATAATACCTAATAGATAGATAGTATTCTGTTAGTATTCTACAGAACTGCTGTTCTGACTGCTAATGACTTTAAAGTATAAACATATTGAACATTACTTGAGTTAACAATTCAGTGCTACATAATGAGGACAGACACTAAAAATAATTTAGAAATGCAGCCTTCACAGAAAAAAAACACCTACAGTACAATGATAGAAAAGTGAATGGTTAATTCTACCTGATTCATCTCGATGAGCAGTGATGACTGTCTCAGTGATAATGCTTCCCACAGATCCTGGATGTGCTTCACCTGGCTGGATCTCAGCACCTGAAACAAAATAGAAACTCAAATAAAATTTTAAATAAAAAAATTGACCAGCCATAAGAGTAAAACCAGTGACAGGTGAAGTAAGTAACACTGTCACTGTTGTTACAGCAATGTAGGAATCTTTTACATTTGCAAGGGTCACATTGTTATGTCTAGACGTCTAGGTCAAAGTTTCTCCCAAGCAGCAGATTTTTAAGGGTGTTTCTGCTACTCAGTGGTGAGAAACTACCAAAAGTCTCCATGGAAGGACAGTCAATGAACCAGAGACAGGGTCATGGACTCCCAATGCTTATTGATGTTTGTGGAGTCAAGGCTAGCTCATCTGCTCCGATCCCATATAGGACCAACTGGAGCACAAATTTTTCGAAGTCTCTGATAAACAGGAGTTAGATCACAGTATCACAGCTCACTGTGTATGGAGCTGCGTAGCTCCAGAGCATCAGAGTGACCATGCTGTCTTCTGTACACCACTGGACATGTGAGAATCAGATCTGGACCAAGGTGCACGTAGAAGAAGGTGGCCTGAACTGATGAATCACATTTTCTTTACATCACGTGGATGGCTTGTGTGTGTGCATCGCTTACATGGGGGAGGAGCATGGGGTTTTGTGGGAGAACTACAGAAGGTTGAAAACTAGTCACACAGCTGCATTAGAGGTTAAATTGCACTGAGATGTAGACTTGCCAGGATGACAGGAGACTGAACAAGCACCTGAAGGGCCTGTGTGGATTAAAATGGATGAATTCTTCTGATTTAATAAAGGACACACCAAAATGAGCGTGTCAGATTAGCAGTGTGAGGAAAAGGACAGCAGATTGTCTGAAGAGATCAGTGAGTTGCACAGGGAGACCACAAGAACGTGACATGGGGATGAATCACCTGGGATGAAGAGCAGTTAGGTTTTGCTGAAAATAAACATTGTTGCAGCGCATTGTCCACCCCTTCATGGTAATAGTGTACCCTAATGACACTGTACTTTTTCAACAAGATGTTGCTCCCTGACACATTGCAAACATGATTCAGGAATGGTTTGAGGAAACATGGTTTAGGAATGGTTTGAGGAACATGAGAAAGAGTTGAAGGTGTTGACTTCCAAATTCCCCAGATCTCAATCCACTCAAGAATTTATGGGTAGTAGTGGACAAACAAGTCTGATCCATAGAGGCTCCACCTTACAATGTACAGGACTTAAAGGATCTGCTGCTAATGGCTTGGTGTCAGATACCACAGCACACCTTCAGAGCTCTTGTGGAGTCCATGCCAGGCAGGTGCTTTTAATGTTATAGCTAATTGGTGTAAATGTACAGTACTGTCATTTATATCTGCTACTCTTGTATTATGAAGTATACCTGAAGTGTGGCACACAGACTTATAGTCATATAATAGAGCTGAGATAATCCAGAGCCAGGCCAGGCAGAAGATCGACTGGCTCAACATATCGACTGTCTGCTAGCCAATGATGGTTTGTGACATTGTATATGGTTTAGGGCACTATATAAATAAAAACCTAGAGAAACTGTAATATTTATGTCATTCAATACAAAAATTTAAGTTACCAAGAAATTTCCAACATAGAAAAAAGCACTGTAGAAAAAGTGTAGAAAAAATGGCTGCACCTGCAAGTTCAGTGACTGTGCTCTGTCGTCCAGCTTCAGGTCTTTCTTTACATACGCCATGAGCTTCTGCTCTGGTGCAGGAAATGACAGCTTCAGGAATCCAATAACAATCCGCAGGGTGGAGAGAGCTGCAGAAATCTCATTCAAAAACTGGAAATCATTCATGATGCAGTTCCTTTCCTTGGTTTTCAAGGGTTCCTGTTGGGGGAAAAACCCGTAAATTATCATAAAAGCATGATAATTTTCTATTAGAGGCAACAAATAAAGTTTTTGAGCATGATGATTTTTATCATCCACTTTTTTAAAAGAAAATGCCAGATAAACTGTGAAATACCCTTTGTTACTTAATCTTATTTTCAGAGTATTTAGTTTAGGATGCTGAGAGACATTCATCAAGAGACAACAATAAAGAAAGAATGACATGACTAATAGTGCTTCTCTTTATTATAATAAAACATGAACCATTAAATGTAGACCAGTTATCATTTCATACTAGCTTGTCCTGCACTGTTCTGAAAAAGGCACGCAGCGTTGTTCCAGTGTTGTGTTTAAATAATGGAAGTGTCTGAAGGAGAAAAATGAGATGGGATGAAAAACATTATTAAAATAGTCTAATGTAAACAGTTACAGTCTGAATAATAAAACAGCTTTTTAACTAAACCTCAACAATATGCCAAACATTTATTCAGATTATTCCACATCAATATCAAAGAACAACAAATCCGTTTACACTCCGTTGACACTGGAGAGTCCTACCACTCATGATACAAAAACATCTCCTTACAGAAAATATCACCATATCTACAATAAACATGTTTTTTAATCTGTTTATGTGGAGCTTCCATGTTGTAATGTGTCTGTCTGTGTTTTCCCCTTGTTTCTGTCTGCCGTCTCTCCCTGGTATTAATTGTTTTGCCCCGCCCACTCATTGCTCACCATGGACACTAATCACATTCCATCTCTTCCCCAGGTGTCTTGTCTTTGTCTCTAATCGTCTCTGCTTTGTTATTGGCTCCTGTCCACTATATCTACTCTGTCTGTTCACTTCCCGGTTGTTGGTCGTTGTTTGTGTTTGTGTTTGTATCTGGTCTGTGCCGTTCTCTGTTCCTGTTCAGTGTCCCGATCTGTTTTGCCTGCCTACTGTTTGTTTGTGTTTTGTTTATTAAAACCTTCCTTAAAACTGCATTTGGATCCTCACTCGCCTTTGTCTCACCGTGTCACATCGTGACACATGTCCCTGTAAATGAGTTCTTGCTAGATAATCCCAAGCTGCTGTTCTAGAGAATGAATTCACACCTGATGACTTGTCTCAGTGTAGGTGCAGAAAACAGTCATGTGTTCCTGTGCTAGGTTTTTTCAGCATGTGCTGGAGGTGACACTGGATAATGATAATGATCCATGTTGAAGCAAACTGAGTAACTTTATGGTGGGGTGATCAAACTTTACACAGCACTGTATCTTATTTTCTGAAGCCTGAAAGCAGCTTAAAAAATTGCTTACAGTGACTTTGATCATGGGTTTCTCTTTGAAGAATCGATCTATTATCTGCCGCTCCACAGTTTGAAAGTTATAGTTGGTGCTCTGTTTCCCGTCCTCGTACACCATGTGGTTGATGTTTGAAATGGCAATAGTGAGGAAGTCTTGCTCAGGAACACAAGTGATGACATGGGAAGGCTTGAGCTCCTGAGCAGTGATCACCCTTAAACAAAGAAACAATAATGATGATGATGATGATAATAATAATAATAATAGGAAAACATTACCATGACGTTATAATGTTCCATGTTCATAATTATAATGACAGCAGTGAATTTTAATTATTGAACAGAAATTAAATATAAAGAATAATAATGACTATTATAATACCAAACTACTAATACAATATAAAACTACCTAAAATCTTATTTAAAAAAGAAAGAAAAACAAAAAATCGGCTAGAATATTGTTTCAAACAAACAGAAAAGAGCTTTTGAATTAAATTAATTGTGTAGATACAGGGTGATTTGGATCACAGTTCAATTCTAATTAAACTGGTCTATAATAAGGTATTTAAATTACCCCTAGTGGTGAAAAGCATCAAAACACAAAACTATTCTCTTCTAGAACGTACTCTTTTTCTGTTACACACACAGTGTGAGTTCCAGTGCAGATGTAACAGTGTACCTGTCTGCTGTCGGATTGGTCTTTTCTATGAACTTGTTCTTCTGTACGAGGTACTTTGTTATAATCTGAGCCACGGAGCCTTCTGTTGGTAGGAGGTCCAGGATCGTTAAGTCATCTTTTTCCTTCAGCTCGGCTGTTACCTGTGGGTCTAAAAAAACAATTTGTCATGATGATTTAACACACTCTCAGGTAATTTTCTAGCCGGTGTATACACGTATACAACCCACCTGGACCTATACAACACACCTGGACCTATTTCATAGATTTACTCTTACAGTGGTGCAAAGATGAAATTTAAAAAAAAAATCTTACAATTAATTGCCGTTAAATGTTTCCATGACAGCTTCATAATTTCAGCACTTTCGCTGAAGTCCTGTTGTTCATGATCTAAAGAAGAAAAAAAAGACAAGATCATTAAAAACATAGTATAACAGTAATTACTAATAACAAACCTAAACTAATCACTCTCTACAATTCTCTTCATTAACTGTAAAATGTTTTATAGAAATATGTTAACACAGATTCTTGCCCCATTGTGTGTGTGCATATCAAAGACAACGATCCACATCAGTTTACATCCATCTCACGCTTTTTAGGAGTTCTGAGAGAAGAGGAACATTTTTCCTTTCATCTTCCTGCTCAATTAAGTGACTGAAGCGCTGGATGGTCATCCTCTGTGTGAAGCTCCACATGATCGGAAGGTTGAACAATCCAGAGGTAGGCAGGTCCTTCAGTGCTGGCTCCTTACTGTAGATCATCTTTTCCAAAGTACCCAGGCCTGCCAACCTCAGCATATTACTCTGAACCTCCAATAGCTGTGCCTCAAAATTCTTCAGAAACATCACAAATTATAATAAGATTCAAATCCAAAGATTGTTCAATTGCAGTAATATTGTTTATCATAAAGGGTTTGTAAATAAAAATAAAAAAGCACTCTGATAACCATCTGGTAAAAAAGAAAACTAAGTTCAGTCTTAGACTCCAAGTGAAAGTGAAATTTTACCTGAAAGAAGGCCTGAAGTCTTTGGTGAATGACTTTCTCCCATTCCTCCCGTTTTTCCTCACTGTCTGTTATTTGGATCTGAAGGTTCGGCTCTGAATGAGAGCAGCACACAGTTACAAGTTTTTGTCCTTTCAAATACTGAGATTAGAAACACCCTACTTGGATTGTATTAGCTTTATATGGAGATACACTGTCTATGTGAGATATCATAAGCAATACTAAAATCCACCATGTCAGGAATTTGTTATGTTATGATATTACAGCCTGGGACAGCCAGAAATCCTTCAGTCTTTATTTTGTTATGAAGAAACCTTTTTATTTGTCAAAAGTCAGTGGTCTGTTCTCTAATGAATAACCAGGTCTCAGATGAGCTTCAGTTTGCTGTTTCTATGACGTCTGGTTCATCTCAAAGTTTCTTCACAGCACTGGTTCTTCTGATTTACTAACTCATTACCAATAATATTATAAATTACTGTAGTTCTCCTGCAGTGTAGAGATGGAGACTTCTCCTAATGGGCACTGATGCAACAATTATGTTCATTAAAAAAATAATGGCGAGCAGAGAAACATGAGATATTACCAGAGGAGCTCTCCAATATGAACCTCAGAAACAAGTGGACGGTCATCTCAGCATCTTGCTCACTCTTTCCTAAAGCTTGGGCGAGCAGCTCAATGTCCTTCTGAAGGTGGTCAAAGAGGTGCTTCCTGATATTCAGTGCTCCTTGTGGCATCTCCGTGAGATTCTGAACATCCTGAACAACAACACCAACACAGGAACATCACACAGTTCAACATCTCCTGTTAAAACCACCAGCACTACGAAATTAACCATTAAACCATTTGCTAAATGATAAACCAGCTAATTAACCCTCTAATAATCATTTGATTACAACTTAAATATTTGTGGGTCCTTGGTTATTTTGTAGAACTTTTTTTTTTTTTTTTTAGAACAGTTGTATACCTATTTTTATTTTAATTTGGAACATACCTCAGTGTGTTCAGTTGTACCCCAGATCATGGAGGAGTGTATTAAAGCTCGCACCAAGTGGAGGTTAGCACCATAAAGACTTCTCTCTCCAACCTGCTCCTTCCGTCTGCTAGGATCACCGAGGTTGTGACCTCTTCCGCTGCCCTGTACATTACTTATTTCAACAAAAAAGCCCTTGTAATTAAACCAAATAAAAATTATAAAATTACTAAAATCACCAGATGCAATCACTCATAAAATGCAAATGTTTTTTAATTCTTAGTTTTCATAAAGAAAGTTGTTAAAAAGCATTTGGCGCATGGCATTAGGTAAACATCATGGGCGTTTTGGATCAATTCTGGTATTAAGCTGAATACTGCAAACTAAAGCTCTTTATATTCATGCATTTAACATTTACCTGAACTCTGTGAAACCTTCTACTGGTATGTGTCTCTCACCACCAACTTTACTGCCACAGTTAGCACACACTGATGTTACATATGGTCTCCCACACTAGGTTAAAAGCAAACAATAATTCATGGTGTTATTACAGTACAAGATGAAATATGAGCAAATTTCAAAAGCAGTATTTGAGAGATGAAGTCGATACTCACATTTCCAATTAAAACAGGTTCTCCACAAACACACACTGGGGAGAAAGAAAATTCATTCATAGAAGGAAAAAGAAACTACTGTGAACATGAGGAGCATTGAGTTCTGATACAGGAAATGAAGACAAGGAACACCCTTGAAGTCCAAAATCAGCTTAAATAGTGAGAAGACAGGGAGCGTAGTTGAGCACAGATTCCATTAAAATACAAACTTATTAATTCAATGACTGAAAAACGAGGAAAAATTGGACCTCACATAGCACCTCACATTGAGATGTTAATCACTTCTGACTGCCCATCACACAGCTACCGCTCCATAACGGGGCATCGGACACACATTATAAACATAGTGTAGTGTGCACTTTATAAATATAATATGGATTTGGATACATCAATTAAAGCAGATAGAAACCTTACCCCATATCTTCAGATTTTCTGCTTGAGCTTCGGATTTAAAGTTTTTAATCCAGTCTTTTATTTCATTTACTGAGTTAGGCATAGTTGGGATGAAGGAATCCTGTACAACAGAAAAGTGTATGTTTGAGGAGAAAAGGAAACATTATCAATGTAGGCTTTACAGAAGTGTTTCGAGCAAGCTGTATTCCTCACTGCTGTTTTATTCCACCAGAACCACACTGTGCAATCACTGCTTACACCCTCGAACCCCAATATTAGCTAGACTGGATATTGTAGGAATGTGTATTTCTGATTCTCTGTCTGTCTGACTCTGGTTTTTGGGAAAATATTGAGTTCCGTAAATCCATCAGTTTTTCACTATAATGTAATTTGTGCTGCTGCTACAGGATATTTTTGAAGACTTGTACATTAAATCAGTTTATTTTAATTAATTTATTTGAACTTATAGTGAATATTTAGAAATGTATTTTTGTCCTAATGTATTATTCTATTGAGCCTTGATGGTTTTGGTCAGATGGTTAGTTTTTAGGCATTTTAACCCTTATGTGTAAATAACCCAGTTGAATGTTTAGTGTTTCTATTTGACTGCTAACTCTAGTGTTAGTAATTCACTACAACATACCTCTGGTTTTTAAAGCTCAAAAGATCAAGGTGCTCAGGTATAAGAGCTAGTGTAAGAGATGACAAATTCTGCTCTTGAGATTTGTTGGTGTTAACCCAGACAATAAAGAGTGATTTTTTTTTTTTTTAACAAAAATAGTGTCTAACTGACAGGACTCACTGTATGAAGATCATCACTTTCTCACATAATGTAGAAGATCTCAAAACCTGAACTTTGCACTGACAGGTAATTAGCCACAAAACTTTAAAACAACTGATGAAATTACTCTGTAAAGTACCGACCTTGCAGTTTCCTGGACTGAAGCACAGAGCATTTAGCAGTTTCATCTCTGGTGCTGTAGAAACGTGTGCTACTAGGGCAGTGTGTAAGATAATCTGTGACAGACTGCAATCCCCAAGCTCTGATTGAGAGATTTTAACAAGCTGACCCCAGCTGGTGTCTGCGTTTGACTTCATCTTCATCTTCGTGATCTAAAATGAGTTACAGAGGAGTGTGTGTGATGTAGAGTCTATAAGATCATTAGTCAAGTTCCCTAATACTCAGATCATATGTTGTGCTTCATTCACATTATAAATGGCTTGAACTATGCAGCAAAGACATGCAACGACATAAGAAACTCCAGTTTAGATATATAGTTATCATATTAATACTCCTGATGATTAATGCAGAGTCATGGCAGAAGACTCTGTAGTCAATCATCATGCACTGATGTAAGTAAAAAATAAAGAATTCTAAGTGTATGAACACTTCTCACCAGAGAGCCTGTACTGTCGGCTGAAGCTGTGTTCTGTGTGAGCTGCCTGAATGCAGCTAATGCCATACACACCTGGAAACACGCGCTGCCTTCAAACTCCTGGTAAATCAAACACATCATGATGTATATAGTCCGGTTATTTTCAAACAGCACATCAGCACATATACACAAAGATAACCATCACTAATTATTTTCTACACAAACAATAGAAACAAAACTAATAATTCAGATTATTACTATAATTACTATTATTATTTAAGTCCAAACCTGTGCAATCTCATGTGAAGGCTCTTTTAAAGCTCTGAACGAGTCTACGACTATCTTCTCATACATTTTTCCATACATCAGGAACTGATCCACTGCTCGTGTAGAGTCCTGTTAAATTGTTACATTGAGAATAAAATTACAGCTTTACAATAAAAAATGTTTCGAAATGTACAGATTATTTATCAAAAATAAACTTACATTCAATTTAATAATCATGACTGAAAGACAAAAATGTATGTTGTGTATGCTGTTCATTTGTTCCTTCATAACATCATGTTAATTCATTCCCAACTTCACATCTGATGAATTTCTGGAGAAGAATGTGCAGATTTGTACCTGTTCTTCTAACACCTCACTCGGTATAGTCCACTGAAACCTCTCACTCTGTCCCAGTTGATGGACCAGGCTGAATCCATGTGTCTCACAGATGTTGCGTAAAAGGAATATCTGTATCCACGGATTGTCCGTGTCAGACAAAAGCTGTTTCAAGCGTTGTAGGAGATGTCTGCACTCTTCAGCATCATCTGTGACCTCTAAAGTATAAACACAAAAATGAACAGGGGTTTTCCATTAACCCTCAAAAAAGTTTCAGAAATGACCACCACCACATGCTAATGCCTTGGTAAAGCTCCTGTAAAACAACACTATTAATTATTTTCTACTGTAATTATTTCAAAATAAAAGTCTCCAATAGCCCTAAAAATCTCTATTGGGTTAAAGAAACTGTAACGTTTAGTCTGTTACTATGTATTAATTTACTTGTTTCCAGTCTCTAAAAGCTACTTCTAAATTTGGGTAAAAAATAGCTAGAAGAAACTTTAAAATGTGGAGGATGATGTTGTAGTGCTAACGAAAGTAATGTGTGTGCCTTTTCATGTGTGTGTGGAGCTGCTCATACAGTACACACATTTTTTAACTGCACTGTGCTTGTGAATGAGAGTGTCAAAGTAACTGGAACAGTTCATTTTATTGACGTGAATGAGATAAGGAATGAAAGAAACGTAGGTTACATTAGAATATAGCAACTAAATGGTCTAAACTTTGTGTGGCTTTCACACAAAAATCACGTCCATGTGAATGTGTGCAAGGACAGAAAAAGTCACATTAAAAAGAACATATAGAGGTTGTATTCTGAAAGTAAATATTTTGAAGGACCTTCACACAGTACAATCCTGATGGCCTCAGATGCAACCGTGATGGCAAACCGCAGTTTTGCGATGGTGTGTAGATCCTCAGAAATCATGTTCTGGTCAGACTCGATAAACACACAGGTACCAAGACATTTGACTGCCTTGTTTATGAGACATCCTTGACTGGAAAAGCGGATGTGATCCTGCAGAATATTTTAATAAGTACAGTTTATAAAACAGAATATTAAGCTGAATAAATCTAAGCTTTTTCAATGTTGTTGTTTGGATGTTTCACACTGATGCATGGCCATTGTAAAATGGCATGATGTGTTGGATCAAGTGCTATTCTATGTGCTGCATTAGTGGGATGACAACAGGATTTGTGTTACTTCCATGACTTTATATTTGCTATGTTGGTTTCACTAATGCTCTTGATCATCCTACAAGCACTTTACACAGATTAATCTGATTTATAATAGCTGCTAGAAGAGTTTTATATTATAACGCCTTGGAGCAATTCGAGAGACAGTGCTGACCTCGATGCTGCGCACCACCATGAAGTAGATTTCATCAGCGTTCCTCTCGTTTGATTTCACAGCCTCTTTAATGAACATCTGGAGCTGAGGTGCTGTTTCCTCCATTCTGGCCCCCCAAAAAAACAAACAAACACCAGCTCTCAATTTTAGGTGATTAGGTGATTTCACTTAAAAATAATAGCATGATGATACAAATATCACAATGCTAACAAATTCTAGATTCTGATTGGTCAAAAGTAAGAACATTATATTGGTATAGCTTAATATATTCTCTTAAACATACTGCAAGAAAACCACTGCCATTCAATTAGAGGTCAGTATTCACAATTATAAGATCCACTGCATCACGTTTTACTTTTACTCTCTAATGCTGGACAACTATTCTACGAGCAGAGATCCAAATGAACACAATACCCGCATTTCAGTAGGATCTTGAGTACGAGAGACTGGACAGCCGGGTCTGGGTTCATGTACTGCTGTAATGTGGACCTCCCACTTGTAGCTATAGAAATATGTTCATATCACTTAAGAAGAAACAATCTTTTACATTAAGGTTATTCATTCTTATTCATTTTAATACTGTTTATTTGTTTATTTTCTTTATGTAGCATAAATTTGAAGACCATTTTCACTACTGCAGGTAGTATTTTGTCTAATTCAGTCATATATATATTTTTTTTATATATTTCAGGACATTTTGATATAAAATACTGATTAATTCACACACTGTACACAAACTACATTTAATTACAAGTTCTTAAATCATTACCTTCTGTAGATGGGCTACATCTTACATAGTCCATGAGTTTGTTCAGTATGTTGTCAGTCAGCTGCTCTTTGCTACTGATAAAGTTCCACATGAACTCCACGAAGAAGGAATTGCACTTTCTTCTAAATCGGTTCACTTTCAGAAAGGTGTCTCTGGTAAAACAGGAAAGAAGTGTACACTTAGAAGTTTCTAAAGGTTAGAATTTTTGAATTTCTTTCTGCAAGAATAAAATGATAAACATTTAATTGAGATATTCTTACTTGGCCACAACTCCACAAGGTTTGTAGTCTTTACTGATCGGTGTTTTGCATTTCCTACACTGCGAGTCTTCATGGTCCTTTAAACAAGAAATGTGAAACATGTGTCCACATTCCACCTCAGCTGTGTTGTCCTCTGTGAAATCTTTATCACAGTAGCCACATACGACTCTGACAGAAGAGAATAAAAGTTTTACAGTAGCTTTCTAACCTTTAATTATTATATATGCTTGCAAGTGACCTCTTACAATTGTCAGTTGTCTATTGTACAATGTACACTGGTCAGTTACTGAGGCAATTATTGACATTTAATAACCTGTCGTTCTTGAAGTTCTCTCAAACTTTATGTTACATAATTCAGTAAAGAAAGCTGAAAATTTGTGAAGGAAAAATGTGTTAAGTAATCTAATATTGTTTATACACTGATCAGCCATAACATTAAAACCACCTGCCTATTGTACAGTTCCATTTTGTAGAGCCAAAACAGCTCCGAGTCATTGAGGCATGGACTCCACAGACCTCTGATGGTGTGCTGTGGTATCTGAGACTAAGACTTTAGCAGCAGATTCTTTTGGACTTATCTTGAACTTGTTTGTTGGGCACATCCAACAGATGCTGGATCAAATTAAGATTGTTCTTCAAACTGTTCCTGAGTGGTTTATTAAGTGTGTCAGGTAGCAACATCCTGCTGAACGAGGCCATGAACTCCAGGACTCAAGGTTTTCAGGAAACCTTTTCAGCAGTTTGTGCTACAGAAGCTTTAATGTAGGATCAGACCAAATGAACTGGCCTTCACTACACACACATCCTTGTACCTTTATTGAGCATTTTACCTTTAGGGTACCATTAACATTCCACAGCACCTGCTGTTTTGGAGAATCTCTGACCCAAACGACTACAAATCACAGTTTAGCCCGTGATAAAGTCACTCAGATTCATACACGTACTAATTTTTCCTGCTTCCAATACATCGACTTCAAGAACTGACTTTTCACTTGCTGTGTAATGCATCAGACCCTGACAGGTGACACTAACAAAATCATCAGTGTTCCTCACTTCAACCAGTGAATCTGTGGTTTTAATGTTAAGGCTGATTGATGCATAAAGACTTTAATTCCTTGTAACATGGACCAGTGGATTCCAGGTTGATGCAACATGCTTATAAACTGACACCTCAGTAAAAAAGTCGATAAATTCAAACATATAAATGGCTAAATGTGAAGATCGATACAGTACAGACTCAATAGTTTTTCCTCATAGCTTCAAGTTATTTAAGATATTTAGCTGCACAGACACATTACTCATCATTATACTGATATCAGTTGTTTGTGTGTGTTAAAGTGAAACGTTTGTTGTTGTTCTCATCTGACAGACTCACTTAAACACATTACAAGCATTCTTGCTACATTTAGCCAGAGTCAGGATGACTTGATCAATCACAAATTCCATCTGTTTCCCTTCTTCTGAGTTTAGTTTTCTGCACAAATATAACATTGAGGGTTATTTACAGGATGATCATTAATAATACATAATGATTTATTAAACTTAAAAAGAATGGAAAAGAATTGTCATACCTTCCACGCAAACAACAGGTTTCTTACAAGAATGATCAGCAATTTCTTTTCCATTTCCTGCTCATTTTGTAGGAGGTGGTCCATCAGTAGATAGATTATCCAGCTACTTTGCCAAATAAGTCTGAAATATGAAACAGGTATCAGTGAGCTGTTTTTTTCTGTGTGTGCAATAAATGTCTGTAACTTCAGTATTATGCAACTTGATATTTCGAGGTGTTGCTTATGGTGTAACTTAGTTACACCATAAGCAACAGTTAAAAAATTGAATGGGTCAAATGGTACAGTCCTCACACCATGAACTTATCACATGATGCTATTCTAATTATTTCTATTATCGACTGAAGAAAGTTGACTTGAACCCTGGGATTATTTAAATAGGTTTCACAAGCAATTTTAATCAACAAAAATAAAACATTATTCATTATTCTATGTAAAATAGCATGTTATCCAAAACATCAGCTCATGAATAAGTCTGGAGTTAGGTCTGAGATCTGAATAATGATGTTTGTAATTTCTCTATTAAATCCTGACTGCAGACCCTTAAATCGGAATATGATCCAGTGCCAGTTTTTGTAATATCATATAGCTGGTTAACAGAAAAAGAGATCATAAATGTCATGTAAGTAAAACCCCTGTTAATATGTCTTTCATTTGTCTTTAAGTATTAAATGAATGTCAGAACATACCTGACTTTTGTGATTAGCATTTCTGCATTTTCAGCATGACATGATATCACCGAGTCCTCTGAAAGTATCAAGTCAACAGTCACAGACAGGGACTTCACTTTCTTTAGCCACTCCTGGCAGCTGACAAAATCTTTCAACTCATTTTCTTTTGGTTGAAGGCCCTGAAGAACCTGGCTGAGTGCCTTCAAAATAACAATATATTAATATACATCAAGTGTATATGATTGTGTTCTTCTGATGTGGATTGACTTCTGAATGGCAAAAATGAAACTCAAACAAAAATAAATCTTACCTCAGTTGCTTCCCCAGCAGTGACCACATCCATGTTTTGGGAAAATAAAGTGTAGAGAAGCTGATGGTTGTCATGCATATACTTATTAACTACATACAGCCATGGCAGAGGAACAGAGTCAGGATCTTTTCCCGTTAAATTGTGATAGAGACGTGGTGTGAGTCTAGTGAGTGTATCTGAAAAAGACTGCAGAACAGAACAGTTTTAGCAAATATACTGAAAACGAGAATAAAACCAAAGAACACAAATGAATCCTACAGACACTGGGAGACCTCCATAAAAACTCTCTCAGTATAGCTTGTCACTTTAAATCATTACTTTTTCCATTTATGTATAAAGTAGGAAATATAACCATAATACATTGTTATTCCTCATTTTTAGAATTTGGTAATTTATTTGGTTAATACCAGTGGTATTATACCACCACGAGATTGATCTATACAAGCAACAAGCAACTGGCTTGTGGCCATCTATAATTATGCAACATTAAGTCAACGAATCAACTCAGTAGAATTTTTTTATTGCTCCTAATTTTTCTGAATACCTCAGAAAATACTTCCTTCTTCACTTACCCTTATTTAGTTCATGTGGACATGATGGCATTGAGATGTTTACAAGATCTTCAGAAAACAGAGCAAACAGCTTATGGCCTTGTGTGATGCTTTTAATCCAGGGGAGAGGTATCAGTTCTTCAAACTTCTCAAAGTACCTTTTAGAAGGCTTAACACATGGTCCTAGGAGAGTATATATGACTGAGTGAAGATGTACATACATGGAAATTCTTCATTACATACTTGGATTAACACTTGTGTTGAAAAAAAAATCAGTCACATTGGTTACAAAGAAATCCGGGATTGTTTGGAATTTCAGATTTTATTTCCTGGTATTCACATCTAAACGTGGTAAAGGACATAAAACACAGAACTTTCCTGGTATCAGTAGCACCCACACTTTACCTTTCTTTGCTTATTTAAGGAAAGGAACAGATAGGTTTGATACGGTAAATTAAAGTAAATATCACTTTGCTTTTGCTCCTGTAAGAAATAAAAAATGCGTAGTGTAAAAATAAGACGATGATATTGAAGATCTTAATGAAGAACAAGAAGTTTATTCCAGCAAGCAGTGACAAAATACATGACGTACTTTGGGTTCATCGGAGTCAGTAAGAACAATGAGCAAATTCTGCTCAAGCCTTATATACAGTTTTCCCTTTTGGTAATTTAAATGAAGTTCCGCTTTGAATGTGTATTGAGTGTAAGAACTGAATGTCTCCCAAATGGTTGGGCTACACCTTGTTGTCTAGCTGATGTCTTTAAATGTTAATCATGGTCACGTACACCTTGTCTTGGTATTGTTACAATTGCTAGCACCCAAGTGGTCACTTTAAATGGTAATCGTGGTTCTTACACTCCTCTTCAGTATGTGAAATGCTGATCAGTTGACTTATGGTCAGTCTAAAACCTTCCACTTTCCCTCTGATGAAGTCCCTGTTGAATAGGCAATGTATTTTTGATCATTGTCTTGCTACAAGACTATTCCTGATGAACAACCTTTGTGTCTCATCTCAGCACAATCCAGTCTGCTCTTCTGATTCTCACTGCTGATCAGTGGTTTCCATCTTTTATTGCCCTTTTATTTTTCTGCTCTTGAAGTCTTCTCCCAATAGTGTATTGTGACTTTACTGGACTCTTGATTTTGGGGATTTCATCCCATATCTCCAGTTTTTCATTTCTGCTGTTGCTTAGAACACCAGTTGTTATGTTTTTCAGTTTGTTACAGATTGTTGCAATGACTATGAGGAATGTGCAGTGCCTCTAACTTATTCTCTTGCTTCAAAATGGCTTGCTTTTCTCCCATGGACAGGCCAAAAATATTTCTAAGTGTTGATGTAGCTAGTTACTGTCTAAACAATAATCTAACAGGACATACCTGTGCAAAAAAACAGTGTTCCAATATTTCTACATCCTTAAAAACTGGGGGTATGATACAAAATGTGCTATGCTCTATGTCGTTACACATATCTACCTATAAATAGCAGTAAACGCTGAAAATCTAAACATTCAGTTACACCAGTAAACATGTTCTTGCTGTTATAAATACACATTTCTTTTTGCCATGATTTCTAGAGGGTTTGCATTTAGTTTTATCTGTGCAAATCGTGCTTCAATCTTATTAGGTTTTGTTTAATAAATCCACATTCACAATTCACACAGCCTTCGGTATGGTCTTATCAATTTTACCCCATGAAATTTCACCAATGTAATTAATATCATTTAAATAGCGTACTGTAAGGTTCAAATACTGTATTGTATTTTTTTGTATTGTACAATAATGTAAAGAAAAAACATCAGTGTTTCAGGCAGCTCAAACATCATGTATTACCTTTCAGATTGATGACACATGACCAAATCTCCTCAAATCTCTCTTTTAAAGCCCAGCTAAATGGGAAATGACAAGTCCATGACTTTGTCTGGTCTCCACTTGTTGGACAGAACAGATACCTGCCCTGATAGCTAGAAAATAGAGCAGAAAAAAACATAAAAATGATAAATATAAATATATAAATTAAATATATATCTTAATTAAGTCAAGGCAAGTCCAATGACAATACATATAAAAACATATACATCGATCAGCCATCGGTCAACATTAAACCCACTGACAGGTAAAGTAATTGATGAACACAAAGATGGTCATGGAGCCCAAGAATCATGGAGGAGTGAAGGCTAGTCTATCTGGTCGGATCCCACAGAAAGCTACTGTAGGTAAAACTGTAGTAAAAAGTGACTGCTGGTTTTTATAGAAAGGAGTCAGATCACACAGAGCATCACAGTATCTGCAGTTGTAGAGCATCAGTGTGACCATGCTGACTCCTTTAAATCACCCAAAAGCTCCTACAGTGGAAGAAGAACTGGACACATCAAAACTGGACCATGGAGCAGCAAAGGAAGGAGGGCCTGGTCTGATGAATCACAATTTATTTTACATCATGTGGACGCCGGGTTGTGTGTGTTACTATGGGAAGAGGGTAAGCTTATGGATGTAGTGTGGTGCTCTGGGCAATGTTCAGTTGGGCAACCTTGGGTCCTGGACTTCATGGCCTCTATCAGCAGGAGGATGCGCTTTGACCCACTGCATAAACCATTCAGGAAGAGTTTAAAGAACATTACAAAGTTTAAAGTGTTGACTCCAAAATCACAGATCCCAAACTGATCCAGCATCTGTGAGATGTGCCGGACAAACAAGTCTGATCCAAGGAGGATTCACACACAACTTACAGGACCTAAAGGATCTGCTGCCAACCTCTTGGAACCTTGTGCCACCAAAACAGCCCTAATTGGCTTTAATGTTATGGCTGATCTGTGTTTAATACATTAATGAATACTTATACATATCACATATTTATAACAGGCATTAACCATAGGACTAATTACAGATTAATTAAAGTTCTAAAAAATAATATTTTAAATGAACATAAAGGTTTAAAACAAAGCCCATTTTTCCTTAATTAAGAAACAACAATGAATACTGACATAGTGACAGGAATGTGCAGCAGATCCCAGTGATCCCCCTGAAACGCATTCAGCCAGGAAGTCAGCCTTTTCCAACAGCTGATCATTGATCAGATTATCGAGGTTGTTGTCTCATCAATGACTGCCAGTATGTGGGCAATGGCTAAGGCTACGCTGTCCTCCAGATGAACCCACAGCACATGCCTAAAAAGTAAATACATTTTATTCAAGTATTCATTCTTTTTCTCCTTTTTATTTTTATAATACCTTTAATTCAAATAAACTATACGCAATATGTTTATATACCTGAATGAACTGCCTTCGGCAACAAAACGATCAGAAAGTGCCTGAGCAACAACCCAGTTCTCTTTCCTTTCTTTTTCTCCAGCTCTGAGAGGAAACTGACTATTCTCCTTTCCAGTGATTTAATAAAGCATCAGATGCTGTTGAAACAAATTCATTAATGTGTACATTTTCTCATCCTACTGATAAAAACAAAACTGAAATAAACTAGTCATGCACTAGAGCTAGAACATAAAAATGATGAAGCAATGGCAGCTGCTTATAACTTGTTCTAAAGTCGGATCATTAAATCCACACAACACTGCATTAGTGAGGCATCATTCCAGTTACTTAGTAAAGAGATTGTTTCCAGTTGACTTCTCACCAGAGTATTTCTTCTGTAGCAGCCCATGGAGAATCTCTATACGTTTTGTTGCTCTTGTGTTGTTATCTGCTTTGTCGTGTAGCTGCATAATTCCCTTCTGTAAAGACTTCTTCATTAACAAGTGTGTGTCAACCAAGACATGCTGCAAGGAAAAAAAGGTATAATAAACATATATTGATTTAAAAAAGAATCACACAGAACAAATTCCCAAACATAAAGCAAAAGAATTCCTTTCTGTGGACAATATAAACATTAGTGCTGTGTCACAGGCAGACCAGAAGCCCCCAAACACTGGACTCAAAGTCTAGCCAAAGTGCTGTTTAGAGGGACGCACTTTACACAGAGATAAGCAAGGACAGGCCTAATTTTCACAAGTGACCAGTCCAACAATAGAAAAATTCTCAATGGCCTAGTGCACGGGTCGTCAAGCTTAACACTCAAAGAGTCATTTGGAGCCGTTTCCCACAGAAAAAAACACAGGGAGCCACAAAACCCTTTTGACATCTAAAATGAAGATAACACTGCATATCGTTTTTACCTTCATGGAAAGTATAGAAAAAACTGTAGTTTGTTGCATTTATGAAATCAAATGATCTGCTACCGAGTAAACAAAATTTACTTCTGCAAGCAAACAAAAATATTTTGGACAGTTTTGAACTAACGTTAACAAAAAAGATGCTGGGTTGAAGGCTACTTTCAAATAAAATGTGCAATGTCTAATTGAGTCCCTTCTTCTATTAATGACATCAAAATTTTAACTTGCTGGCTGCAGCAAACTAAAATGCGTTCTGCGTGTCAGATTGCCTCAAGTCGTCAGTCATGACGCATATTTTGAGCGACAAAAAAAATTAAACACGGTTTATTTAATGTTACAAGAGGCATCATAATCTTAGAATTTAGAATTACATTTAAAAAAAAACAAAACTACACTCAAAAAATTAATTTAAAATTAAATATTATTTTCCAAATATACAGGGAGCTGCAGCAGAGGGATAAAGAGCCAATTGCGGCTCTGGAGCCGCGGGTTGCCGACCGCTGGTCTAGTGGAAACATGTGTGACAGGTCCCTAAACATCTGCTGAAGCTGAATGTGGAGTGCAGTGGAAGAACACACACACAAATACACACACACACACTACACACACACACACACACACACAACACAACACACACACACACACACACACCACCACCTTACCTGTTTTTCAGAAAATGTGGTTTAGACTATCCACATCAGGATTGCCTGTAAATATGTAAAACAGTTACTTTACCAACATTATAAGTATAATACAAACACTATATGGCTATAACTATAGTAGACTACAGGGCAAAAGATATTAAAACTTGCAAAGGCTGCAAAGTGATATCAACATTACCTGCTGCAGAATTGGAACATTTGCGAGAGTCTCTGAGACAGTCGTGCATTTCTGCAGTTCATAAATCTTTCCGGTAATCCTGGAGTTCGATTAGTTCATCTATGTGGAGTGAAACCCAGCCGTCTAAAATGAGACACATTCACAGTGACATTTGAAACATTCAGAAGCCCTTATACAGAGTGACTTACAGAAGTGCTTTGGAGTCTATAACGCTAGTTAAACGGGTCTTGGATTCACCGTGTTACAGGTATGTGCACATTATTCATAAAAGCTACAGCTTTGTTTATTGCACTTTGCAATTTTAAAAATATTAAACAGAAATAACCTCCAAATGTAGCAATATATCCACAGCCCGCCTGAAATCCGAGGGAGCCTGTGAGAAGGACAACATCAAAAGCAGCTCCATGTGAGGCTGAAACCATCGATCGTGAAATGCTGTGTCGAAAGTTTCACACATTTAATAAACAGGAAGATTGAGTTTAACCCTCACTGGCAACAACTACAGACTTGAACAAGGCAAAGCAGAAAGAAAAATGTGAGATCACCAGGAGCCATTACAAAGAAAAACAACAAGAAACCAGAACCAGAACTTAGTGGTGTAAATCAAAGTCAACTGAGAAACAGGAGTAAGTGATTAGTGATGTGCAGGGGTTTGATGGGAATGTTGTTCAAACATAAGCATAACCATGTCAGTATAAATATATACAGAATAATTACTGCAATAAGGGACAAAAACATTTATAATACTGTCAGGTCCACAAATATTTGTTATTCTTTTATTAGCTGTTGTAGGACTGTCTACCAAGTGTGTAACCGGATAGGGGAGTGATGACAGGATAGGAATAAAATTGGGGGTAAGCTCGTGACTATATATATATATATACACAAGCATGGAAGCAATAGCCGGGGATGAGCACAGAAGCGTAAACTCTTTGCTCTATGGAAAAGGTAAACTCAACTAAAAACCTTTTTCTTTTTGAACTCCTAGTGCTTATATTTCCTCTCAGTGCGCTATGTGGTGTCGTGAGATGCGCTAAATGCAGCTACGTGACCAAGAGTCTATAAAGAGGCGTGCAGGTGGCCACAGGTTTGCCTAAAAGGCAGCTGCAGCGTTACAGTACCCGCGCCCCTAGAAACGGCCCCTAATGGTATGCTTGGTCTCTCTAACCACTTCCGGGTGCACGATGTGTCTTGCAGGGACCCATGAGTGTTCCTCCGGACCATAGCCCTTCCAATCAACCAAATACTGACACCTTTTCCGTGACATCGGGCGTGGGGTGGGGCCCGGTCAACAGATGGCGCTAGAGAGCTACAGAAGTCTGGCTTCAGCCTGGAGACATGGAATGTAGGGTTGATCGTCATGGACTGGGGCAGCTGCCATATGCTTTGAACGGCCCAATGTAGCATGGCCGCACTGGCATTCGAAGGTGACATGCCCATGGTGGAATGCCAAAGAGTGTTGAGGGCAAACTCAGCCCATGTTAGATGTCTGATCCAGGTTGCCGGGTTGGGGCCTGCCAAACAATGGAGAGAGTGAACCAACTCCTGGTTACAATGGCAATGGCACCTATTAGGCCAGCAGAAAGCCCCCAAAACCGGCTAGCAAATTGGGGGCCCCAATCCGAGACTAAGTCAGAGGGGAAGCGTGTGTCCATATGATGTGCTGTGAACATGAGTTCCACTATCCTCCTTGGCTGAGGAAAGTTTGGGCAGGGGGCCAAATTTGCCTGCCTTAGAGAATTGGTCCACTACCCACCAGGATCACACGCATTCCCTGGAGCAAGGCAGGCCGGTGATGACGTCCAGGGATAGGGGTGACCACAGATGGACAGTATGGGCAAGGGCGGAGCAACCCCTGTGGGGCGTCAGGGGCTCTTTGTTTTGGGCGCATGTCTGGAAGGCAGCCACAAAAAGCCTGAACGTCCGCTGAATGTTGGGGTCCTTTGACTGGGGGTCGCACTGCAGGAGAGTGTGTCAAGGTTCAGTCTCTTGTCTGCTAGATGTAGGTCAGGTTTTTTGTGGTCTGTCTGTATAAGGAATGGGTGCTTGGCCCCACTCCAGCCAATGCCTCCACTCCTCCAGAGCCAATTATAATGGCCTGGAGCTCACAGTCCCCTCCTACATCGTAATTCCTCTCTGGCACCATCAGCCGGCAAGAGAAATGTGTGCATCTCTTCTTTGCTCCTGACCACTGGTACAGAAAGACCTCTACTCCTATGTCAGAGGCGTCGACCTCCACTATGAACTGGTACCTCTGGATCAGGCACCCGAAACACGGGGCCGAAATCAGCCTCTCCGTCAAAGCCTCAAAGGCCTCCTGGGCCTCAACGGCCCATACAAACCTCCCCCTAAAGCTTATTGGTCAGATCGCAAAGTGGGCTGGGCAAGGTAAAAAAAAAGTTTAAAAAAAAATTTGAAAAAAATAAAAAGTTAGTGAAGCCCAGAAAGCATTGGACTGCACCGACTGAGGATGGCTGAGGTCATTCCTTGGCCGCCCTGATACAGAGTGTATTCAAGCTCAGGCTGGCCCAAGAGAACAAAAAGCCCAGGAAAGTGATGGTATTCACATGGGACTGTAATTTCCCAAGCTTCATGTATTGGCCATTCTCAAGGAGAAGCTGCAAGACTCGGTGGACCTGTACGACATGTTCCTTCCATGAACTGCTGAAGATGAGAATGTCGTCCAGGTACACAAAGGCATAGCGATTCAGGGTCTCCCTGAAAACCTCGTTGATGAGATGCTGGAAAACTGCCAGGGCATTTATTAACTGCATATGAGAGCCACAGACCACGACTGACTGCATGGCCCAATTATGCTGCCGCAACCAGGGAAAACCTGGTTGACAATTTTGGCCTTCTCAGAAGGGAACTGAGAGGGCTGCATCTCAAACACAAATAAACATTGCAATATAAATGCATGGTAGCCCCCTGGCAGCCCTGTGGCGGGGGGGGCAAACATGTTTCTGGAACCGTAGAAGCTACCGTCTCCAAGCTGTCTACAGCTGATCAGAAACTTGCTGAACATATGGATAGGGAGTGATGACAGGATAGGATTAAAATGGTGCAAATATAAATAATGGGAAAGTGAAGGGGGTAAGCTTGTGACATACATATATGACTCTGAAAACTCAATCAAAATGCTTCTTCTTTTCGAAGACTTTTACGCTATGCCACGCATAATTTTTTTTATAACTCCTTTTGGTGTGTATATATATTACCTCTTAGAGCGCTACGTGCTCTGATACGTATTACTGCTCTAACTCTGGCACAGACTATATCCACACACCGAGTGCCGAAACTCAGGGTCTTAAATAGCGGAGTGCACGGGTGTCGCGAGTTGCGCTACTTGCAGGTATGCGACCAAGAGCCTATAAAGAGGCATGCTGGTGGCCACGGGTTTGCTTGAAAGGCACCTACGAGGTTACATATTTCTTGGTTATTTTGCTAATCTTTACTTCTTAAGTGCCAGTTTTTAAATGTCCAACTCTGCTTATAAACAAATTTAATACATGAAAACATGCAAAACCCATGAACATACAGTACAGTAATATATTATTCATTGGTTTCTGTGTTTACCTCACACAGAAGAGAAGTCGCTGACTTTGTTTTGGATCATTAAAGTAAGACTGCAGAAGCAGAAGCTTGCGTGCTCCTGCATCAGCAGCAACAAATTCACTAGAAGAAACAAAATCACTTTGGTCACAATACTGGAAAGCAACAACAAGTCTACAGATTATCTTTTAGAATACTATAGATGAATTTGTTTACTTAAAATCATTGTAAAATAATTCTAAAACATTTGTATTGTTAGATATTTCTATTGTTAATATATGTATTATTATTATTTTTATTTGTATTATTATTATTATTATTATTATTATTATTATTATTATTATTATTATTACAACATCCGGTAACATTATTACCTCACTGTTTGAGAAAATGACTGCTCTGTGTAAAATTCATTCAGCAGGAAGAGACAGGAATCACTTTCCACAATGTCAAGCTCCTTACTGATTTTCTCCACATCTCTTTTATTGAGCAGTCGAGAATATGTAGATACCTGTTTTAAATAATGAGTCATAATAAAACAATTAATTCAATGCATTATTATATAGAATTCTATGAAGAAAAATGAGGTGACAAATACACATGTAAATCAAACCTCAAGGGAAATTCCATCGGTTTCAGTCTCTCTGTATTTTTTTAAAGCTTCTATTAGGTTGCCATGTGGCTGCTTTGTAAAATACACCTCAAGAAATCTCTCAGAATGTTCCTCCATGTAATTAGTTGCTCTCAAAACTGAATCTGGGGTTGCACACTGAAGAAGCATTTCCTGGGCCTTTTCAAGAACTTTCACTCTCTCATCTTGATCCAGTTCCTGGGACAATATTTGTGGAGCGCACACTAGAACGATAGACGAGCATGTGTCTTCTGTGTAACCAACTATAGTGTCGTATTTCCTACTGGTGGTAAGGAGCTGGTCTCGCTCATTTGAATCCCGTGTAACAAATAGGTTCAGCCAGTCCTCCAATTCAGTCTTCATCTCCTGAGCATGGTCTGGGAGAATATTGCTCATCTCCAAGCAGTGTTTTTCCAGTCGATTTAGCAGTGGTGTTGGGAACTGCTCATACACTGTTCTCTTCTCTTCAATGACAATCAGTCGAAATTCATCTTTGACTCTGCATTTAACTCTATGGGATCCTAGCCCCAGGTCAACGTAGTAACTCCCACCTAATTTTACGTAGCACTGATTCAATGCATCATAGAGACTCTCATATAGGCTTTGAATATTGAGAAGGACAACTGACCTTCCTGTCTCCATGCATGTTTTTACTCTGTTTACTGTGCGACAAACCTGTGAGTATTCCTCATCATGTGGAAATCCTGAGCCAAAGATGATTTCAACACTGCTTTCATCAATGATGTTCTGGGATTTTAAAATCTGAAGAGCAGCATGATTGATTGTTGGCAGCAGAAGGTACCTGGAAGTAAATCCTGAGGTCCTTATGTCCAGGTTTTCTCTGAGAAGTGAGACCGTGTCACATTTCTTAGTACTTGATTCATAAATAGTTTCCAAAACATTGAGAGAAAAAATTTCCAAAACATTGAGAGAATCCAAACCATCAAAATTCCTTTGCACAGCTCTTGTTAGATCCTCATCTGAAGGACTGCCATTTTTTTTAATGGCATAAGACACAACCAACTTTACGAGACTGTAAAAATCCCTGAGGCCAAAGAATTCAGTTTTCTGTTCTTTAAGTACTTTTAAGTAGAACTTGGTAAGCTTTCGAATCAAACATGCAATCTCTGTGTTGACTGGTTCCTTATCACTTGAACAAATGTCACAAGCTGTACTTTCCAGCTCATCTGTCGCAGGAGATGTTCTCAGAACCAAAATACCACGATTCATCTTTGCTGGATCCAATGACCAGTTGGAAATTCCAATAAATCCAACTTTCTTGAACTCATTAGGACTTTCATCATCAACACATCCATATTCCAGGAGGGGGTGTAATGTTTTCAGTGGCATTTTTGGAGAGTCTTCTGCCAATCCAATTTCATCCAGGACCACAACAGCAACATATTCATTCAAATTTTTCTCATTCTGGAACTGTGCACACTGCCTGAATATTGAGATGATGCCATCAGGAGATGAGTGTGGGCTGCACTGGAATGAGGCCAGCTGTGCCTGCTTGTATCCTTTAAAAAGATCATTTGGAGAAGCCTTGCCCTGCATTGCATGAGCAGCAATTGTCTTGGACAAAGATTTTGAGCTTCCAGGTTTTCCAATCAGAAACAAAGGGATTCTTAAGTTCATGCACACAACCATCATGAATACATTCTCTTTCAGAGCTTTATTCTTTGCCACTGAAGTTGGACAGTCAACGTTTGAGATGAATACATCTTTACAAAGCTCAATCTCTGTCAGAATATCACTGCAGGACAGAGAGAAAGCTTTTGAAACTTGTTCCAAGTATTCATCTCGTTTCTCTAGTGAAGCCATGTAGCAGACTCCGACTGCAAGAATAAGTGATCGCACCAGATCATCATCAACACCTCCTTTGTTTCCTCTAATTTTGTCAATTTCCTTAAATAATTTCTGCCTTTGTTGATAAAACCACATGACTGTTTTCAAGCATCGCTCTATGTCTCTGAGACTGACCATCCGGCATTCATCAGTAAGCTCTGCCATATGCTTCTGAGAGGCAGAGATTACCTTTGTAAATAAAGCCTGCTGTTCAGCATTGGGGAGGTTTTCTTTGCAAAAGAAAGTCTTGACCATCTGTGTGATATAAAGCTCCTGTGTGAGCTCATTTAACTTTCCAAAGTCCCACACCAGAGGAGTAAGGCTTGGTGGTAGTGGCTGAACTCTGTAGACCAGCTGACGCATTGGTATCTGCCCAAGTTTCTCCTCCGTATTCTCACTTCTGACTCTGTATCCCAGTCCAGCTCTTTCCAGTTGCTCTATGGCCTCCTTTGAGTGCTTTCTGTAGGGATTACACGCTGCAATGATCTTAAGTCTAGGTGCATCAATTTGTTCCCCATTTACCGTCTTGTCACACATCACCTCTTTGATTGCATTAACAGCTTCTGTTGTATTAGCTTCATCAAAGAATAGCACTGTATCTAAATTATACTTTTCGTTCTCTTTTGAAATCTCGATTGCCTTCCTCACTTTCTGGTAAATGACCTCTGATGATGTGCCTCCATGCACTCGCACTACAATCAGGTTTTGTCTCTGCTTCCTTGATCTCAGCAGGTCACACATGAACTGGACCAGTCGGGTCTTTCCACATCCTGTTTCTCCCATGATGATCACAGGAATGTCAGATTCAAATCGAAGGTGAATCGCAAGGATTTTCATCACATTATCTAAAGTCAACTGATACGTATCATCTGGATCCATCACAGTACTGACACCTAGCACTCTGCCAATAATATGAAGTTGTTCAACACGGCGCAGTTTCTCAAAGTTAATGTTAAAGGGCACTCTTTGAGCTGACAACTGGCTAAAAAGCCTCTTATCAATAATCCTCTTTTCCACTACCTCCTTAGTCTGAGCATCAACTGCATCTAAATTGTGAATGTGGAATCCTAAAAACGTCATGGACTCATTATCCGCATTGAATAAGATGTAAGGATGTGCCTGTTGCTCCCATCGTCTTCGCAGCTGAAATTCTCTGAGAACTATGTCTTCTGCTGCTCCATCTTCTGCTGTCTTATCACTGTCATCCGATGTCTTCAGAGATCTCATGGAAAAATCCTTGGACATTGTCATCATGAATTTCACAACAAATTTTTTAAAGCCTGTCAGGTCATCTTTTAAGGCAGGGCTACAAAAAATAGACTGCTCACATTTCTTCAACTGACTGTTTAGAAAGTGTGTAAAATTTCTGAGTTCTCCCCAAGATGGGTTTTTAATGTCACAGAACTGCAACAGACACTCCAACCATTCTTTTGGTGAATCTTCCACAGATCCAGGACTGAACGAGAAGCTCTCCAGTTTGTCTTGTTTTAGTCTGTAGATTTTAAAGTACTGGTAAGTGCGCTGAAAGGCTTCACTACGAAACTCTGCATCGTCCATCAGCCGGTAGTCTTTATCATACGATCCTTGCTGCTCTAGGTGTCTCAGGGTTTCCTCAGGGGTAAGACACTTCACAGATGGTAACATTTCCAAAATTGCATCTTCTACTTGAGATGAAACCTGAGAGTAAAAATAATTACAGAAGTTATGGTTTTACTAAATGTTTAAAAATAGATCTTGATTCACCTTAATACAAGATTTATAAAAGATTACTTTAATACATTAGATTTTAATTAACCAAGTTTTTTTCCTAAATGTCTAGAAAATGTAATAAATACAAATACACTACATGAAGGACTCACCTTTTCCCATTACAGGATATATACAGTAGATGTTTAAAACTACTCACTAGAGAAGCATGTGTGTGTTTATGAAATAAAAATTAATTACAATAAAGCAGAATCCAGTCCAAACATCAAGCCAGCAGTTTCTGGCATTTAAACTCAACATATTTACAGCATTAAATCTAAGCCTGGTGATTACCTCAGAGCTGTGCCGGTCACATTCCCTGTGCTTTCGTTTTGTGTATTCCACTAAGTAAATGTGGGAGTGATTGTATCTCCATATGATCCCATCAGGGCTCTGGAAACACCTCAACACAAACAGCTGCAGCAGAAAGGTGTACAGTCCTTTTGTCACCTGAACAGAGAATTTAGTGTGGGAGTCAGTAAATGATATACAGTACAGCAAATTTGTGTTCACAATAGACTAGATGTGGGGAATGTCTCTCAGCCTTTAGCGATTTATCGCCATTTAGCAGTGTTACAGAACGGCCTCCATCACACAACTCAGGACAGAAACTCCCAACTCCCAACATCTCTAGAATCAGTATCAAACTCCATTTCCCAGAATGCACCATGAACTACAAACAGTGACTACAACACCCACACACTAGGTGTAGTGTCACATACACAGTTACTAGCTAACTGATCACACACCTTTTTACAACTGATGTACCAACCCTTTATTCTGGATTATTTGTGATGTTTTTTCAGCACTTCATGAGCACACTTAACAAATTGCAAACCACAAGATTACTGCTTACTAACCAGTGCTTTACTCTCTTTGTGATTCTGGTTTAAACTAGGGTATAAAGATTACATGTTAGCAACATATTATACAATAAAAATACTAACCACAGGAGGAATGTCAAAGTGAAAGATTCTTGGGAATTTGTCTGTGGGTTTGTCCTCATACTGCTGCAGCTCAGAGACAATGTCCTCAGTCCTCAGGTGTGACTGGTTTATCCGGATTGTTTTATGAGTAAATCCTGCACTTCTGAGACTTCCTTCAGACTCTTTCACAAGATTTTTCACATACAGGGATTTTCCTGTTGTAGAACACATTTCATCAAAAAATCATCAAGTCCCAAAGGACACAGGTCCAGAACATTCAGCTGATTTGAGATACACACACAATCAGTATAAAATGCCACTTACACTTAAATGATATTTAATTTAAAGGGTTCTTACCCATTCCTGCATGTTCAGAGAAAATGATTTTTGTTTTCAGCTGAAATTTATCAGGTTGGTTCAATTCTGTAAATGCAGTTCCAGCTTCTGAGGATGTTTGGTGCTTGTGAAGGAGGTACTGTTTAATTTCCTCATTTTGATTTGGATTCTCGGTAACCGTCCTCTTAAACATGTCAAAAGCAGTGGCAACATAACTGTGATATGCCTTTGAGTCACAAAAAATAATTAACTGATAATCGTTCTTATACGTGCCTCCCTGGACATGTGACTCCTGAGTTTTTTTGTAAAAAATGGACTCGAAATTCCGAGACACATCATGATTTAGTTGGTCTGCATTTAGCAAGCAGTAGATCTTCTCATGTGTGCTGCCAGGTTGTACAGCTCTCCTGATGATCAGTTCCACCTCTTCTGCAGTCGTCTCAGAGGTACAGACCAGAATTTCATCATAGGTTGGCAATGACTGCTCTTTATCACTGTACAGTGATAAGCAAAGTGGAAGCATTTCAACATCTTTACAGCAAATCAGGTTGGGTTTGCCCCTTTCCAAAGTGATTGGCAGTTTTCGTGTCACGGTTACTTCAGCAGATTTGGCAAGATGGTTCATGGTTTCTCCAAGAACATCTAAGTCTACAAACTTGTCTGATACGAGTCCTGAGAGTTTGTTGTGGTATGTCTTCCAAAGCATTACAATCTTCTCATCAGAATTTTCCAAGTTGTCAAATGCCGCTGCAATCTGCTCCTGTGTCATTGAAAAAGAAACTTCTTCTGTCGTGAGTCCACCTTTGAATTTCATTTGATTTTTAAGGACACTATCCCGCCTTGTCTCGTATTTCTCACACCACTCATTGACCCATTCTTCATCATTCTGATGATCATCAATGCATTGCATCACACTGTCTCGATACTCCTCTACAGTCCTTGAGTCTATATCTCCTCCTTCTACTTGCTCATCTTCCTCACAATATATAATTGCTGCTTTGGTCTCTTCCTCTGTAAAACCTGTATCGAGAAAATACGCTATCATGTCTGGATAATCAGTGAGGAACTTCTTAAGCTCGATTGATGCTTGGGATCCAGCACTTTCAACTGGGGTTTTGAGTGCTCTGGTGAGAGCGTTCTGCAGATCACTTTCTTGAATGTCGTCCTTCATGATGGCTAACATGTTGAGAAGACTAGTGCTAATGTTCTTCCACCCAATCCGATATTCAGCCAAAGAGCAACACAGATAGACTAGCTGCTTTGCTGTGAAGAAATTTAAGTAGTAGTAAGTGTTCCTTTTCTGCTCTGTGTACGTTAACCATTCAGAGAGACAGCTCCTCATGCTTTCACACAGTCCGTTCAACTCAACTAGCAACGATCTGTGACCTTTGATCTCTACATTTGCAATACCAAACTTCACCCATATTTTAATATCATGTGTTTGTTGGCAGTAGGCAGTCATCTCCCAGTCTTTAAAGAGAATATGTCCAGCATCACGGAGGTCAAGGAAGCACTTTCCCACATTTATTATCTGCTCCAAAACCTGAAAAAGAGATAAATACTATAGCCTTTTTTCTGAATAGCAAGTGTTGTTATTACTGTGGTAGATCTATTGCACTGCACAGCTTAGTTTCAACACACCTGACATTCATGTTAAAAATTCATGTTACTGAAAGTCTTGATAAATACGAGTAGGGATGTTAAAGTAGGGTTATTTTGAATTTTTCCCATGGTATTGCAGAGAAATATGTTAAATATTCAGTCTTACCAAGTAATGGCCTGTTCCTTAAAACACCTACCAGATGTAGCGTCTGGAACAGGTCATTTAGATTTCTTGTCCAAGGCACCCTAAACTTTGGCATCTACTCTTCAATCAACCAAGATTTATTGAGGGCTACATCCCACAGTGTCACACACACACAACTGACTCCAGAAGGTCTGGATCCTACACAAAGACCAGATAACCCCATGCCGATTCTCTGATTGAACTCATAGGTGCCCTCAACCAGAACACACACACACACACACACACACACACACACACACACACACACACACACACACACACACACACACACACACACACACACACACACACACACAACACTTCCTTTTACTAATAAAACGAGTGAATAAGATGCCCCACATCCCACGGCATTAAGCCATACTCGTATGTATCTCCTCCCCAATTATACTGATACTCTAAGATTCTTATTCTTGTAAGCTTGGAGACGACTCCATCTTCCTTCAAAGAACTTCCAGCAAGCTTCACTTCCAAGAACGACAACTGCTCTGATCTTCAGGAGAACTTGGAAGAGCGTCTGACCCCACCTTAACTGATTCTTCAGAGATTTCTCTGTTGCATCCGGACTTTTGTGCAGTAAGCCATTGCAAGTAACCGTTTCCTTTACCAACCAATTTAGATGCGTATTTTAAGTATGAACCTTGTATTGAGTCTTAAGGTGAATTTAAGTTTCCGGTGACGATTTCCCAGTTAGGGTGTGATTAATTTTGAAGTTTAAGCTTGCCATTCCTTCCTTCCTTTCTCTAATTTCTTCTTTCCAGTCTCTTCCTCCCTTTCCCCAATTTTGATTTCATTTGTGTATTTTTATTTTCATCGTTGCTTTCTGTATTTCTTTTGTTTGTGTATTTAGTGTTATGTTGTGTTTGTCTCATTCATTAAACGCCATATTTTTGTGCCACAAGTGATTGTCTCTGAGTATCGCTCACAAACTTAAGGTACCTGCAACATCTGGTCTGAACTACATGCTCTATTAAGTTAATTTAATTTAAATTACGGTATAAAGTAAAAGGGAAGTGAATCTTTCTTGGCCAGGAAGATACCGCCTTCATAGAATTAATAAAGGGTACACGGCCTGTTCGCCGGACAAACAGACCAAATAAGTGTAACGTTAATTCCATTACCGTTCATTTCAACTTAAAATATACGTTATAATTACTTATAAATATTTACATTGCTTCGCGAGCCAAAATCGCTACACAGACATGATCCTCCCTGCTATTTAATTAGTCAAGGTTGTCAAGTCTAACTTAAGTAGCTACATACAGTACAGACCAAAAGTTTGGACACACCTTCCAAAAGTTTGGACACACCACCTTTTCAACAGGACAATGACCCCACAGGAGAGTGATGGGGTGCTGCGCCAGATGACCTGGCCTCCACAGTCACCGGACCTGAACCAAATCGAGAGGGTTTGGGGTGAGCTGGACCGCAGAGTGAAGGCAAAAGGGCCAACAAGTGCTAAGCATCTCTGGGAACTCCTTCAAGACTGTTGGAAGACCATTTCAGGTGACTACCTCTTGAAGCTCATCAAGAGAATGCCAAGATTGTGCAAAGCAGTACTCAAAGCAAAAGGTGGCTACTTTGAAGATCCTAGAATATGACATTTTCAGTCATTTTTTTTGTTATGTATGTATATAATTCCACATGTGTTAATTCATAGTTTTGATGCCTTCAGTGTGAATCTACAATTTTCATAGTCATGAAAATAAAGAAAAGTGTCCAAACTTTTGGTCTGTACTGTAACTAGCTAACAGATGATGAAAACAACACAGATTCTCTAAAAAGTCTTTTGTAATCAGATATTTAACCTTTAGCAATATTGCAGTATTTACTAACCACATCACTTTGCTTGACATTTGAGGGAAGAATTTGGATCAAATTGATAGGATAAAAAGTAGGGATGTATTTGGAATTTGCAAAAAGCTAGGAAAAACGTAAAAAATGTTAACAGATTTTGCCAGAAGAGGAATGAAATCAAAAATGAAATGAAACTAACTTGCATTTGATTCTGAACCATTTATTTTTTAAGTAAGTTTCTTATATATATATACGTATATTTGTGTATATATATATAAAAATATATACATATATATATATATATATATATATATATATATATATATATATATATATATATATATATACATACATACATACGTATATATATGTATATATATACATATATATACGTATGTATGTGTATATATATATATATATATATATATATATATATATATATATTATATATATATATATATATATATATCACACACACACAAACACATCACAGCTAAAAGTGGTGGAGAATGTTATAACTCCAATCATAAAATTACCTCAATGTAGGTTGTGATTTCATCCTCTCGATTTTTAACACTGACAGTAATCAGCATCAGCTTGTTGTGCAGATCTTGAAGCTCAGCAAGACCGTATGTTCTGTATTTTGCATCCTGTCCATCAGACAACTTTTCCTTGCACCTTAATGTGAGGCAATTTTCTAGATTAATCTTAAAAACAAAGTAAAACATCATTAGGGATTGCATCTTGGGGGTCATTTAGTACAACTAAACCACCTTTTGCGAGCTAAAATTTGTATCTACTAGTTTAGATACAGTGTTTGCTATTGGTTACTTTTTCTTTTTTTTATTTATTCTAACAAATAACCATAAATTAAATAAGAAACCATAAACAGATAGAGCAGCTCTATGAAGAAATGTAAGAAAAGAGAATCTCAGAACACTGGGCATTTGTAATCTATTCAGCTATAAACTGAGTGTAATAAGTAACAGATTTGAATATTTCACCTTTCCCTGAGCATCAGATGGAATTTTGATTATGTAAATCCCATTGTCATTGATATCTGTGGCCTGTTGCAAAGATGACCTCTCAACAGAACCATGAGTCTCATAGGCAATTTTGAGCCACTCCATGTTGGTGCAGGAGTCTTTCTGTTAAAATATTATAATAAACATGTTTATAATGTAAAGTGACAGATAGAGATATAACATGTCCGAGACATAACATATTAAGCTGAGATTAAAGATAGAACTGTGGTTTCATGTGATCAAGCTAAACAGACAAGGGAAGAGTTCTGATTGTCACAAACTTCTTACATTTAAGAATTTTGGAGGCCACAGTACCTCCAAAAAGGCAAATGTTTTGTAGCCTATGCCTAGACACAATCCTGTCTACTACAAAACAGCCTTCTTCCACCTTAGAAATATTGCCAAGCTGAGAAACATCCTATCTGTATCCGATGCTGAGAAGATAGTTCATGCCTTCATGACCTTTAGACTGGACTATTGTAATGCATTACTAGGTGGTTAATAAATAGTCTACAGTTAGACTAAAATGCAGCTGCCAGAGTTCTTACCAGGACAAGAAAATATGATCATATAACCCCAATTTTATCATCTCTACACTGGCTACCTGTTAAGTTTAGAATTTATTACAAACTGCTGCTACTTATGTATAAGGCTTTTAATGGTTTAGCTCCCATGTATCTAACTAGTCTTCTAACACGTTACAATCCTTCACGCTCTTTGAGGTCACAAAACTCAGGACTTCTGGTAGTTCCCAGAATATCCAAGTCTACTAAAGGTGGTAAAGTGTTTTCATATTTAGCTGATATTGTTCGGTGCTCAGACACACTTTCCCAGGTTAAATGTAGATTAAAAACTCATCTCTTTAGTCAAGCGTACACATAATACATCCCATAATATTGTGCACTATTACATCAGATTTGCACATTTTATGAACAGCAGATATGTTAATCCCTCTCCACTGCTTCTCTCTTTCTACCCATCCCGAGGCATCCAGAAATTGTACCAGCTCCTATCGTCTTCCACGCAATGAAGATTTTGGACATCCACTGAGATGAGGCTGACTCTGTGAGTCCTGAGGCATCTAGAGATCTACCAGCTCCAGTTAGACTCTACTAGATACTAAAGAGGAGATATGAACTCCATCTGATCTTTTGCATCAATACAAAATTTGTTTGACTGTATATTTATAATCACACCCTCCAGTGTCATCCATATGAGAATGGGCTCCCCTTTAAGTCTGGTTCCTCTCAAGGTCTCTTCCTTTACCATCTAAGGGAGTTTTTCCTTGCCACTGCTGCCTGAGTCACCTCAAACCTGCTCATTGTTGATAAATACATACACATTGTGAACTAAATATATCTAATATTTATCTTGAATTTTGTATTCTATTAATCTTTCTATTATTCTTTATATTAACCTTCTGTTCTATGGTTTATGTTCTATGTTTATGTTCTGAAACAATGTCAATTAAAAATAATAATAAAAAAACTAAATAAACAAAAACAAACAAACAAAAAAAACAAATAAAAAGCCCTATACAAATAAACATGAATTGAATTGTCTCTGAGCTCTGCAGACAGTTACTTTGACCTCATGACTTGCTCTGATCTGCATTTTTGTTATCTGCATTTTTCTGCATTCAATTAATTGAATTTACCACATTAATGGACTCCAAGTGTAGAAGCATCTCAAAGATGATTTAGAGAAATGGGATGCACCCAAGCCAAATTTCACTTGCCATAGAAAATGGTCTAATTGTGAAATTTCAGTTATTTTTAAAATAAATTTTATGTTCAATAAATTATATCTGATTTATAACTGCGCATAATCTGTTTTTTGTTTGTCGTTATTGTGTATAGATTAGGAAAACAAATAATTTAAAATATTTTGCCATAATGCTGCAACATAAAATGTGAAAAAATGAAGGGGTTGGAATATTTCTTAATGCACTGCACACTGACAAAGGACATTTCAAGGTCATCAGCAATGTGATTATAGTCAATGGGTTATTGGCAAATGCTTAAATTGTTTTAAAATGTATTTTATGCCATTAGTATGCTCTGTCTAGTTCTTGCACTCCAGCTTTAACACACCATGTCCTTATGGAGCTGCTTTGTGCACAGTGTCACGCTAGATGAGGGTTTGAGTCTCTTTGTTCCAGTGAAAGGAAAATGTAATGCTATGGCACACAGAGACAATCTGTATAACTGTGAAGAACCACATATGGGTGTGATAATCAGGAGTTCACAAACTTTTGGCCGTACACTGCATCTCTCTCATCTTACAACAGCTAACAGCCATCACACTTTCTGTCACAAGGGAGTTTAAAATTTCATCTTACTAGTTTATTCTGCAGCTCCTGGTCACTTTCCAAAGCAAAACCAAGCTTATTGACAGCTTGCAGGAGCTCTTTAGTACCAGATCTTTCAGACAACTGATATATGAGTGGTGCAGCAGCAGATATGGCATCTCTGAAATAGCACACTTTATCAATGTCCATGGCATTTTCTCCAGCAGAGATTGAGGCCAGCTCCACAAATGCTGTTAGCTCTCCGGTGTCTAAAATTAAAGAGTAAAAGTAAAGTAATGCATAAACTACTAATTACTGTGGTTCATCAGTAGTTAACAATCATTTCTTGGCATTGTTCTAATAATAACATAAATCTTGTTACAAAAAAATGTTCATGGTGGAGGATGCATGTGGCAGTTTGTTATGAATGGTGGACAATCCAAGGCCTTAGGCAATAACAAGGTCAAAATAATCAAGACACATCAGTGCAACTACCAGTGACAATAAAGGGGTAGAGACAAGACATGAATCAAAACAAAGGTAAACAAAGCAAACGCATGAAATCACGGAACAAAGACGAGATGAGGCGAAAATTATAATCAGAATCCATTTTAAAACATGTCAAATCAATTATACTTGCCTAATACATTTAAGTTAAATTATCATTATTATACCTAAGGTTTCTAAACACTTACCTTTTATAATTTCTTTAATCCACGAGATGAATCCTCGTCTGATGCATTCATTAAATTGTCTTAGAAAGCTATTTGTTTCCTTTGAAATTTTCTTCAGTTCGTTTCCAGCTTTGGCCACATTTTCAGTGAGATCACGCAAGCAACTGAAGTCCATATTCTGTAATTACATATTACTAAAATTTAATATGTAACATCAGAAGAATATTTATGATTACACGCATTGCTGTTCCATGACAGATGGAAAAGAGGTCAATCTTTTCAGTTTCAATTGTAATAATCAAATGTATTGTTGATGATCTTTTATCTTGACTTGATCCAGTTTTGTCTATATGCTTTTAATAATGCTTATATTCAGGACAATTGTTTAAAATCGTAATTTGTCCTGAAAAGTAAATAGGTCTCACTTTCAAATTTAGATCTAGTTCCAGTGTACACTCATTAAACATGCAAAAGAAAAACAAAGCATTCAGCAGTTGAAATTCTTTCTATTCTGCATACCTTGAGTTTATCAATGTCATCAAACTCTCCACACAGCCCGAGGTTATTTTTAGTTCAATGATCACTTCTGCATTTTCTTTTGCAGACTGAAGAGTTCTATAAAGTTTAATGTGTTTATCGGTCTTGTGAATCATTTCACGTGGATCCTCACTGAACACCTCTGCCATTGTATTCAGTTCGTTTGACATGCTATCTAAATATTTGCCCAGTTTACTCTTCAAGTCCTGAAGAGTCATCGAGAGGTCCCTCAAGGCCTTGTAGGTGTTTTTAAATTCTTCAAAGGCTGGTTTGTAAATATTATCGTAGATTTGGTCAAGTGGAATTAATGCAACATCCTTAAACTCTGTGTTCTTGGCTTGTTTTGCTGTTTCTCTCCACAGTTCTTTGAAATATGTGCTTTTAGACAGAAAGTCAATCTTTTCAAATGCCTGAATATTGACCAAATATGTGTCACTTCCAGGTTTGTCGCTGGTCAACATGCCCATGATAGTTTTCAGTGATCGTTCCTCCTTTTCAAGCTCGATTGACAAAGTTGTCTCAAGTTGTATTACATCGACTGAAAAACAATGATAAATAAATGTTTTAGTGCTGAAAACTTAGTCTTTAGCGATGATAAATTCACCACAGAACAAACAGGTAACAGATGTGACAGAAAACTGGGGTTTTAAATCAAACAAAGTATTTTATTTAAAATATTAAACATGTAAAGAATGATACTGTCATTGAAATATAAAATGTTGGAAGATTAAAATAGAACTGTTAAAAAAACCCCCAAAAAAACAGACACTGTACCTGGCATGCCTTGGTTAAGGTCATAGAGCACCTTCACTTTTCTTTTTTGGCCTTCAAATTTTTTAAAATCCTCCTCTGCTTCCTTTATTGTCTTCAAAAATGTGTCCATCTTTTTTCCTATACAGGAAGAGTTTTCATAAAAATCATTTGGTTACCTGAGCTGACAACACTTTAGTATGACTAGAGTATTAGTATGTCATTAAATGTGGTGTTTTTTATTTACCTTCACACACACAGACACATCCCATAATACCCTCAATACACAGATCAAATAAATAAGTGTTCCCTTTCGAGGGAACTCGACGCTGCATCAGTGCCGACGCTATGGGAATGCTTTGAGGAAGAAGCTCTGTGTGCACACACGGCATTTAATGGCTCTGAAAGGAGACGTGACGGAGTAATTACTCGCCAGTAAGTCCGTATAAGGGCATCTACGTCACGCTGCTCCAGCTTTCTTTGTCTTCAGGAAGCGCTCTGTGTATGTGTGTCGTTTGTCTGTCTGTCAAGTGCAGGGAAAGAAAAAAAATAGGGAGAGACTAGGCAATATGTTGCAGTCAAAGCACTTTAAGAGATGCGTGCATCTGTGCCCCCGCTTTATCACGGGGGGCGACGCGCATTCTCTTTGCGTTGTGTGTTTGTGAGAGGAGCATGCCCGGTCTGCTCTCGAGGGAGCTGCGTGCATTGTGTGGGATTCCCACTCCGCACGCTCCGATCCCGCCGGGCTGTATTTTCAGCTGCGGCTGCGCCTCGTGGTTCGGGTCCTGCATCTGCCGAGGCAGCGCGGCGGCTTCAATCATGGGGTTCCCAGGTTGAGTTAGCGGAGGCGGAGCAAGAGACGGGTGTTTCCCTTTCTCTTGCCCTCTCCCCTGACTCCGATCGCTCGGTTTTGCGTTCGGGAGCTTGCGCTGCAATTTCTCCCAACCCGGAAGAGAGCATGCTGCTTTCCGCGTCCGGCTCCGAGGTAATAACTCGGGCTGTCGAGAAGTTAAATTTAGATTGGCCCGAAGAGGTAGTTGGTGTCGTCCGTTCTAAGCTTTCTATCTTCGTGCCATCAGCCACCTGCACATAGGCGTCTGCCTTTTCTTCCAGACCTCCATACTGAGGTATCGAGGTCTTGGAAAAATCCCAATTTCGCAATTTCGGCCATGTCCGATTATTCAGCCATTATGTGGTTTGAAGACCATGGGTATGGAGCGATGCCTAGGGTTGAAGAGACGCTGGCCAGTTACCTCTCCCCTGCATCACCCGGATGGAGACTGCCTGCCCCGCTGCCTTTGTTGTTTCGGGGGGGCAGTGGGGCCTGTGTCGGCTCCCCTTCCTTGTGCGGATCTTCCTGGGTTAGCGCCTGCCGGTGCACTGTTTCAGGGCACCCAGGAGGACTGCACGAGCTTGACACCACTGTCACACAGCCTGGCAGCATGGAAACTTCTGCCAGGGGTGTCTCAGTGGGTCCTGGATACTGTAGAAAGGGGGTACAGGATCCAGTTTTCCTCCCGTCCTCCGTGTTTCCAGTGTGTGTTGCCCACAATCGTGGGCAGGCACCAGGCACTCCGAAAGGAACTCTTCTCGCTTCTGGAGAAAGGGACCATAGAGCATGTTCCCCTCCCAGAGCGGGACTCCGGCTTTTACAGCCGATATTTTGTTGTTCCCAAGAAGGGCGGGGGGCTGCGTCTGAAGACTTACAAGTTCAAGATGCTCACGCTCAAGATGATCGTGTCCCAGATCAGATCCGAGGACTGGTTTGTCATGATCGACCTCAAGGATGCTTATTTCACATAATCATCCTGCCAGAGCACAGGAGGTTCCTCAGGTTCGCTTTTGGGGGCGAAACGTACCAGTATCATATCCTTCCTTTTGGTCTAGCCCTTTCACCACGCACGTTTACGAAGTGCATGGACGCTGCCCTGGCACCGTTGCGTCTCCGTGTACTGAACTACTTAGACGACTGGCTCATTTTGGCCCAGTCGGAGGCTGTGGCAGCCAGTCATCGAGATGCTGTGCTTGCCCACATGAGGTCCCTAGGCCTCAGGCTGAACCCGGGAAAGTGTGTGCTTTCTCCTTCTCAGAGAACCACCTTTCTGGGGGTGGTTTGAGACTCAACCATGATGCGGGCACATCTGTTTCCCACTCGGGTGGCCTCCATCTTGTCGGCGGTGAGAGCTATTCGGGTAGGCCGCGGCCTCTCTTTCGCCGAGGCACAGAGGGTGCTCGGCCTCATGTCAGCAGCAGCCAACGTTATCCCTTTGGGTCTGCTTCACATGAGGCCATTCCAGCTCTGGCTCAAGGAGGCAGGCTTTCATCCTCGCCAGCATACCCTCAGAGTTATATGGGTTAAGCGCCGTGGGCTTCGTACACTTCTTATGTGGAAAAGACCCCGGTTCTTGGCCTTGGGTCCCATTCTAGGGGCGTGTCACTGTCGCAGGACTCTTTCGACGGATGCCTCGCACTCGGGCTGGGCCGCGGCTTTAGATGGCCACCCGGCCCAGGGTCTATGGGAGAGCCCCTGTCTCTTATGGCACATAAATTGCCTGGAGATGAGGGCTGTGTTTCTAGCGTTGAAACACTTTGTCCCATACCTCAAGGGCTGCCATGTCCTAGTGCGGACGGACAGCACCACGGTGGTGTCCTATATCAATCGTCAGGGCGGTCTGCGTTCATGTCCCCTGTTCAGGTTGGTGTGGCAGATTCTGCTCTGGGCAGAGACCAGGTTTCTTTCCCTGAGAGCGGTTTTTATCCCAGGGCGTGTAAATCGGGAGGCAGACTTCCTGACGAGGCAGGTGCTGAGGCCTGGGGAGTGGCGTCTTCACCCCCATGTGGTGGAGCAAATCTGGCAGATTTTCGGCCGGGCGGAAGTGGATTTGTTCGCCTCCGAGGAGTCGACCCACTGTCCGCTGTGGTTCTCCATCTCTCATCCGGCCCCGTTGGGCCTGGATGCCCTGGTATGGACGTGGCCGAGGCTCCGTCTGTACGCCTTTCCCCCGGTAGCTCTGCTCCCGCAAGTCCTAGCCAGAGTGCGCCACGGCCGGGTCAACCTTCTCCTAGTAGGCCCTCTCGAGTTTGGTACACGGACCTAGTCTCCCTCCTGAACGGCACTCCATGGGAGGTTCCCATCAGGAGGGATCTCCTCTCTCAGGTGCAGGGGGACCTTCACCCCCGCCCCGAGAGGTGGAAGCTTTGGGTCTGGCTCCTGAAGGGGGACCAGTTCCTAGATGCAGGCCTCTCAACTGAGGTGACAGAGACTCTGCTGAATGCTAGGGCTCCCTCCACTAGGAAACTGTATGCTCTGAAGTGGAGTCTTTTTCGCCTCTGGTGTGACGAGCAATCTCAGGATCCAGTTTACTGCCCGGTTGGTACAGTGCTGGAGTTCCTGCAGTCTTGCTTTTCTCGGGGCCTGTCCTTTGCAGTGAACCACGAACCTGTCCTTGGGGCCTCCTTGGGTAGGCAACCTTTGGTCTCTCGCTTTCTGCGTTGTGTCAGGCGGCTGAGGCCTTCCTCTAGACCACGCCTTCCTTCCTGGGACCTCTCTGTGGTCCTGGAGGGGCTGCTGGAAGCCCCCTTTGAGCCCTTGGAGTCAGCCTCTGAGAAGTTTCTGACCCTGAAGTCGGCTCTGCTTCTTGCCTTGGCCTCTCTCAGAAGAGTCGGGGATTTGCAGGCTTTGTCGATTGCCCCCACCTGCCTAGAATTTGCTCCCGGCATGTCCAAGGCTATCCTGCACCCCAGGCCAGGATATGTCCCTAAGGAGCCCAGGATGGCGGGCCTGGTGCACTGGGAGGTGGAGGCCATTACTCAGGCCTATGCGCGGTCATGCCTCACCTCTTGGCATCAGGGCCCACTCCACTAGGGGTATCGCCTCATCCAGTGCCTTGGCCAGGGGTGTCCCCATTGAAGATATTGTGCTGCAGCAGGATGGTCCTCTCCGCACACCTTTATCAGATTCTATGACCTGGACTTGGACCCCACTCCAGGGTCCCAGTTACTGCGGGGCCTATGATGTGCTGTTCCCAGTCTGCTCGTGCTCTCTCACGGCCTCTAGCGCAGTCATCAACTGCTGCGTTGGCAGCGTGGGTATTGGCATTCCCATAGCGTCAGCACTGATGCAGCGTCGAGTTCCCTCGAAAGGGAACTACACCAGCTTACGTATGTAACCCGGTTCCCTGAGAAGGGAACGAGACGCTGCATTGCTGGCCACGCCCCGGGCATCAGTTTGCGCTTCCTTCAGACAAAGAGAGCTGGAGCAGCGTGATGTAGATGCCCTTATATGGACTGACTGGCGAGTAATTACTCTGTCACGTGTCCTTTCCGAGCCATTAAACTTCCTTAAAGAAGCATTCCCATAGCGTCAGCACTAACGCAGCATCTCGTTCCCTTCTCAGGGAACCGGGTTACATACATAACCTGGTGTAGTTTTTCTATATGGTGTGAATTAGCTTTGTTTTTGATGGTGATATTTATCACTATTGACCCTGTTTTTGCTCTTTGGATTATTGCTTCTTCAGGTTTGTTTATGTGATTTGTTCTCCTCATGGACTGTTTGTTACACTTATTTCAGACTCGGCCTGTTTTTTGACCCTGCCTTTACTTACTGATTTTGGATTGTTTGTCTTTTCTTCATTAAAACTTCTTCACATGGATTTTGCTGACTCGTCATTACAGTGTTCATGATCACCTGGGAACAGTGTAGATCTCTTTTTCTCTCCTTCCAACCGTTTCCTTTCCCTTCAGCACATTCACACCTAATTCACCTTTCCTGTAAACTGGTTCCACATTTTGGTCTTCAGCTGCTGTTACATTAATAAGTCACAATAACTCCCATTGACCTTTTATAGAGTTTTAATGTCACTAAACACAAATGTTCTGTGCTGTGCAGCATTTGCTCAGGGTATTAAATGATCTGTAACTAAGTTCCAGTTCTGATCACATTTCCATTTTTCTTCTTGACCTGAGTGCACCTTTTGATTCTGTAGACCAGGATGTTCTTCTCCACAGACTTGAGCACTGGGTAGGTCTCTCAGGACCAGTACTAAACTAGACGTTTTATGGTCAATTGTGAAGTCACTCATCAAGACAACATGAAATTTCATTTGGAGTTCCATAAAGATCTGTTTTAGGAGCCTTGCTTTTCTCCCTCTACATGTCTCTTGTTCGACTCAAACACATGAAATCAGTTTTTATAGGTATGTAGATGACACACAGGTTTATATATCAGTGTCACTGTGTAATCAGGAGCTTATTAACAAACTGATTACATGCTTGAATGAAATATCTGACTGGATGTCACAGAAGGTTCTACAGTTAAACCAGGATAAAATGGAGATATTAATTGTAGATATTAATTGTAACTTATTGAAAAATGAGCTGGGATACAGGTTAGAAATCTGGGTGTAATTACATGTACACACTTTTACTTTGTGTTACAAACATTTTCAGGAATAGTTTTGCTCCCATTGAACAACAGAAGCAGGTCTATAAAATGGTAGCAGCTCCATGTGGGGGTGTGTGGTGTGTACCTCAGTATCTCCAGTGTGTGTGGTTGTATGTGTGTGTGTACCTCAGTATCTCCAGTGTGTGTGGGTTGTGGGTGTGTGGTTGTGTGTGTGTGTGCCTCAGTATCTCCAGAGTGTGTGTGTGTGTGTGTGTGTGTGTGTGTGTGTGGTGTGTGTGGTACCACAGTATCTCCAGTGTACAGTGTGGATCCTTCAGCCCATCAGAGAGCAGCTTCACTCCTGAATCCTGCAGTTTATTGTTACTCAGGTCCAGTTCTCTCAGACTGGAGGAGTTTGAGCTGAGAACTGAGGACAGAACTCTACAGCTTTCCTCTGTCAGATTACAGTTCCACAGCCTGGAAGAGAAATGATGAAATATCAGAGCACTGATCTCAAACACACAAACACAGCCATAATCCAGCTAAAGTTGAAGATGTAACAGAAATGTCAGTGTGTTTGTGTCACACACACAAATCAGAGGACAGGACACCACATCAGCACATTTACAGTAGCAGGGATGTCTTTCTGCACTCCACAATCTCTCAGCTACAATTTATTATAAGACCATTACGTCATGTACATAACACATACATGTGAGAGCGAGCAGCCTACAAACACTACACTCTGATCTGTGTTCAAGTTTCTACACCCAACACTGCAGATACAGTGCATTTTATTACAGAACATAAAGAATTACACAGCTGTACACTACCAGTTAATAACATGACAATACTAGTCATACTTTACACTCAGTTATATGTTGGATTTCACAGAGACACTAAAACAGTTGGTGTGTGTTGTTCTCTGTGCTCGTACAGGTACAAATCTGTCACCTCCAGACCTCTGATTTTACACACACACTGGTTCAGGTGTTTGGTGTGGACCTGTGTACAGGTGGTGTGTTCACATACGTCCAAACACATCCAAACTAAAGAGAAAGATAAATTTTTAACCTGATAAACAATTCTTGATCATGATTTGTATTTTTTTTAAAATATAGATGTGTAAAAATCTCTCATCGATCATAAACAATGTAAATAAAGGATATTAGAAAGAACATTGTACTGTTTACTACAGAGGTCACTGTTATTATTTCAACACAACTTAGTGAACCCTTCTTTCTCCACAGAGTAAATGGGATCATGTCTTTCATGCCTCCACAACTGAGAAGTGAACGTGGGGTTTTCTTCTCAAATCTGAGCTCCTTCCCTGTTTACAGAGTGACGTCACATCAGCACGACTGCACACAGCATCAGAAATGAACAACGTCAAACTTCTTACCTTTAAATGAGTGACACTGTATATACACAAGTATTAGCTTTAGATGGATCAACATACAGACATTCGTTTGTTCAATCTAAAACACTGACTACACACATAGCAGGAAATCCAACCCACCTTGTAGGTACAAATCTAACACAATAAATATAATATTATAACATTATAATATTATAAATACAAACACAGTCCACAGCTTATGTCTCCAAAATCCACAGAAAGTTTCCAAAGAACGAAACCTGACGTCTCTTCAACAGTAACGGTGAACCGTCTGTTTTTACCACATCCACCATCTTCTGATGCAGTGAACCAGACAAAAAACTGTCTATAATTCAACCACAACAGATTAACAACAATCACGACCCAAGAACAAGAATGTGATCGGTCAGTTTGGTGTCTTTGTCGAGCTCCAAGTAGAACAAAACAGGACTTTTTAATAACAGCGGTCACGACACTACACTCACCTGTGACACATTATTCATCCTCTCTCTTTTTACCTGCTTGTACACTGATAAGCAAAGAACAAAGAACCCCATCAAAATAAAAGTCTTCATATAAAAAGTCACATTTAAACTCCATCCTCTACAAACAGGTCAGTGTTAGAGAAAGAAAATCTTCATCACACATCTGTGTTCGCTGCCTAGCTTGTTTCTAACATAATAAGAAGATAAAGCTGACCATTTTCACACTTCGTCTGTCCAATGTGTCAAGGTCCAAAATGATGATTGATGTTTTATTTACCACGAGCTCAGTCCTTGGTAAAGTTTAGCAGTAGTGCAGACTGAAGGAGACTTTTGTTTTTCCTTCGTATTGGGTTAAAGTTTTAAAAAGCATTTATGTTTTATTTTTATTAGAAAGAACAATTGAGTAAAAAAGCCATGACAGAGTGAATCTCCCCACAACACTGTGTCACACACAACAAAAGAGGAGGAACTTCAACATAAAGAGATACTTGAAGGACATTAGAGTGTTTTCATATTTACTTTTAATATTTTCTATACATATTGATCCCATTTTGTCAGTCTGAGAGAGTTTTGTTAAATGTCACTTTCAATATAAACAGAAAAGAAAAAGTCTTTCACTGGTGTTTAGTTCAGAAATGTCTTTAGTTCTTAAATGCATGTGTAAGGGAATAAGCAGATTCAATTAACGTTTTGATTTTTTTTTTTATGCTTATAATTGTTAACTGATTGTATTGTTCCTGTTGATGACATTTGTTTCTTCAGGGTTTTGTAATTTTTTTTTTTATGTTCTCTTTGTTTAACTTATGTGTGTCTGTGTCTTTAAAAAACTGGAGATCAACAGAGAGTTATTATTAGAGGAAGAGCGAGAGAGTGCGAGATGCGGAAGTGC
>NW_025927117.1:0-4193 GCF_022655615.1 Tachysurus fulvidraco | reverse complement strand
TCCACGCAGGTTAAGACCCTGTGATGGGGGGGTCATTGTACGTTTCCAAAAACCTAACCCTAACCCTAACCCTAACCCTAACCCCTAACCCTAACCCTAACCCTAACCCTAACCCTAACCCTAACCCCTAACCCTAACCCTAACCCTAACCCTAACCCTACCCTAACCCTAACCCTAACCCTAACCCTAACCCTAACCCTAGGAAAAAATGGTGTATTGTTGGGGACTCAAACCTCGATAAAATTCCTCCGCATGGCCTTGAAGACCTACAGATAGATTGCTATCCAGGGGCCACGTTCAGGCATGCCGAGGCGTTTATAGCCAAAGCCCTTGAGCAAACTGAGGTTGAGATCATCATTCTTTCTTTCGGCATTAATCATAGGGCCCAAAAACAACAAGAGACGGCCATTAAGCAACTCCAAAGAGCCGTAAGGGCTACGAAAGTCCGGTTTCCATACGCAGCCATTTGGATCCCCTTGATTAACTTCAGCCAGGGCCTGAGAGAAGAGGAAATTGCGGCATTAACAGAGTTAAATGCACATATAAAAAAGAATATGCCCTTTTTACCTCTGTTACCAAGGGAACACTTCCAGGTCTCTCAGGACGGGATCCATTGGACAGAGAGCTGCGCAATGGCGATACTGGACCATTGGTGCCGGCAACTGGGCTTAATATCCCTATGAACCCCACTATGGTGAGTTGGAAAACTCCCCCACCCACTCACATCAGGCTCATAATACCCATAGGGGTTAATGAGAACTGACTCTTGGAGGACCGGGGTGGAATGTTAGGCAGGCCCGTGCACAACGTGCATCTCGGGTAACTGAGACCACGGCCTGGGGTCAATATCTCCAACCCTAACCCTAACCCTAACCCTAACCCTAATCCCCAACCCTACCCCTAACCCATAACCCTAACCCTAATCCCTAACCCTAACCCTAACCCTATTCCCCAACCCTAACCCTAACCCTAATCCCCAACCCTAACCCTAACCCTAATCCCCAACCCTAACCCTAACCCTAACCCTAATCCCCAACCCTAACCCTAACCCTAACCCTAATCCCCAACCCTAACCCTAACCCTGACCCCAACCCAAAAACCTAATCCAGCCAGTGCCGCCACTACCACCTTGATCCATCCATTCAGTCTGCCAGAGGAGCCGGAACCACACCTGAAAGGGAGGGGAGAAAAAAGAACATCAGTTACTAATGGTTACAATATTATAATAGTTACTTATTAATAAAATTAGAATACTCACCTAATGGGAATACTTACCTGGTACCACCTTGTCCACCTGTTCTGCCAATTGGGTTGAAAACCATACCTGAAAAAGGGAGAAAAAGGAAGAGAAATAAGAGCATTATTAAATGCCAACACAATATATATACATATATGAAGCTACTTTATGTAATTGCCAATAAGGATTATCATTATTCTTATTATTATATATATATTCTTATTATTATATGGAAGAAGAGCATTATTAAATGCCAACAATATATAAATATAAGTATATTTAAGTTATTTTATGTAATTGTTAATTAGGATTATCATTATTCTCATTATTGTATGTATATTTTTATTATTAGATATATATATATATAGTTAAAAATTTAAGACATTTTCATCAGGAATGAGGTTTAACTAAAAATCCCTTCCTGATAATTGAAAACAGGTTTTCAAAAAACCCTAAAATGCAGTGGACAGATTTTTTGGATTTTCTGAAAGGGGTGGGGCTTTCTCTTTAAATAGGAGGCAGCTGCAGACAGTCTCACATTTGTTAGTGGAGCTGTGCAGCATAAACTACATTGCAATTGAGCCTGTGTATCTTTTACAATCATTTGAATTGGTTTATTTTATTAATCTAAGGATTATTTAATTTACTGTTTGGATTTATCTTTATAAAAAAAGAGTCTTTTCAGTTTATGTTATATTTTTTTCTGCATTAAGACAAGTCAACGCCTGAAGAAGGTTGTATTATCAACCGAAACGTCGCGACATTGACTTGTCTATTATTTTCAAAAGAGGACTTGAGTATGTTTCCTCACCAAAACGAGCCAACATCACGTTGGAGGAAATACAGCGATGTGGTGGCAGGAAGGTATGGACCTCCACCCCCACCAAAATCACAAAAACCTCACCAACTCACAACTGTGAGAAATTTTTGGAACAGGGGGGAACGCCAATTTAGACGGTCCCCTCATAGAATCAACAAGCCTCCATCTAAACCAGACACACGGAACCCTGAATACCAGAAGTTCCGCCATCTGGTTAAGAAAATGTTCGAACTGCTTCGATCCTACCACCATTACCACAAGACCCAGTGTGCCCATGATAAGCAGCCCATTACCCTCTCACGGCTAACCAATTTCCTCATTGAGGTTATTAAACCGGCTAAAGTGTCACTGCTCACCAAAACCCTGATTGAGGGCAATGCCAAAAACTGGGCATACACTACACAACTGATCCTTCAGGATCATTATACCCAGTGTATGGCCCAGGAGCTAGAGGAGTTGGACAATTTAATGCTGAGGGAATGGGAACCGGCCTTTGACATCGCAGTGAGGTGGTATAAAAACAGATTCAGGAGAGGACACCTCACAGAGGCGATTGTGGAAGTCCAATCACGGCTCCAGACACTGGCCAATGACAGGCACTGGCCCCCCGAGCCTCATGAGGTCACCCCACAGGTGGAGGAGGCAGTGGAAATCGTTTCATCTCCACCCCCCACCCCAAATTGGCATTCACACTCTCCGAGCCCAAATACACCACCGCCTCCGTCTAATGTACAAACTCCCAAAATTCTCCCATCTCCACCCAAACCACGACCTCCCACGCCTCTCCCACAGAGGACATCCAAGCAGTCCAGGGACTCCCTGCAAAAATCAAAAGCCCACATACGCAATCCGGCTGTAGTGGACCCTGATGCTATGCCAGATCTCTCTGCTATCCACACTTGTTCACCCAACGAGGGGACGGTGGAGACATCTGCCCCACGGGTCACACAACCTCCCAGGGTCATTGCAAGGGACGAGACGTGTAATGTGGTCACGGTCCACCCCGAAATCCCCAATCCCGAGCTAAATCGGCCAATGCAGGGAAGCCCCCAAACAGGTTCTGAGGGTGATGGAATGGAGCTTGGTGGAGTTTGTTCACCTTTACCCTACCTGACTCCGATGGGGACGTTACTTACACCCCCCGGATTGTTCAGGGTAACCAGACATCTGAATACCTCAAGAAAGATGTCCGGCTGGTCCTTGACGGTAAGGAAAAAATGGTGTATTGTTGGGGACTCAAACCTCGATAAAATTCCTCCGCATGGCCTTGAAGACCTACAGATAGATTGCTATCCAGGGGCCACGTTCAGGCATGCCGAGGCGTTTATAGCCAAAGCCCTTGAGCAAACTGAGGTTGAGATCATCATTCTTTCTTTCGGCATTAATCATAGGGCCCAAAAACAACAAGAGACGGCCATTAAGCAACTCCAAAGAGCCGTAAGGGCTACGAAAGTCCGGTTTCCATACGCAGCCATTTGGATCCCCTTGATTAACTTCAGCCAGGGCCTGAGAGAAGAGGAAATTGCAGCATTAACAGAGTTAAATGCACATATAAAAAAGAATATGCCCTTTTTACCTCTGTTACCAAGGGAACACTTCCAGGTCTCTCAGGACGGGATCCATTGGACAGAGAGCTGCGCAATGGCGATACTGGACCATTGGTGCCGGCAACTGGGCTTAATATCCCCATGAACCCCACTATGGTGAGTTGGAAAACTCCCCCACCCACTCACATCAGGCTCATAATACCCGTAGGGGTTAATGAGAACTGACTCTTGGAGGATCGGGGTGGAATGTTAGGCAGGCCCGTGCACAACGTGCGTCTCGGGTAACTGAGACCACGGCCTGGGGTCAATATCTCCAACCCTAACCCTAACCCTAACCCTAACCCTAATCCCCAACCCTACCCCTAACCCATAACCCTAACCCTAATCCCTAACCCTAACCCTAACCCTATTCCCCAACCCTAACCCTAACCCTAATCCCCAACCCTAACCCTAACCCTAATCCCCAACCCTAACCCTAACCCTAACCCTAACCCTAATCCCCAACCCTAACCCTAACCCTAACCCTAATCCCCAACCCTAACCCTAACCCTGACCCCAACCCAAAAACCTAACCCTAACCCTAACCCTA
>NW_025927116.1:0-546 GCF_022655615.1 Tachysurus fulvidraco | reverse complement strand
TGAGCATTGCAATTCATTAGGCCTCCAGACAAAACAAAAGCTACTCATTTGTAAATATTTCACACTTGTGTGTAGCCTATTGTTGGTTGATCAGATGACATCAGGTGGGCAAAATAGATATTACACACAGAATGGTGATCATTGAAGAATTTTTTATTTATAAGCATTTAAGTCAATTTGGCCTGGAAAAAAAAACAGGTTTTATTATTTGCTGACATTAAAAATGGTCAAAATCTCCTGCCTTTGAAAAATACCAGCCTGTAATTGTGCAGCAACTTTTGTGCCTCTATAGTGAAAAGAATTCAAAATTTCTGTTTTTTTTTATAAAAATGAGGCATTTCTGTATATAAATAAGGTTTATTATACCAAATACAATTTTTTTGCAAAATATATGTTAATATGTTGTAAACAAGTTAGAATAAAAAGATGAAAAAAAAGGCATTCATATATACTTCATTTTTTATAAGCAGTCAAAACAGACAAGATCAAGTTGACTCTGTGCTCCTAATTTGCATAGGAGGAAAATAAGAGAGTTAAATTAATATT
>NW_025927115.1:0-7403 GCF_022655615.1 Tachysurus fulvidraco | reverse complement strand
AACAGGCAGAAAGGTCAGGGCAGGCGGCAAACAATCGGGAACAGAAGTACAGAAACAGCTCAAAACACAGGCACGCATACACGGACAGAAAACGCTCAGAACGACAGGCCGGAACAAGTCGAGACTTTGCGCCGAGGTCAAGTTCAAGTTCCTTTAAAATGGAAGTGTGTAATTGGAACCAGGTGGCGGCGTAATCAGTCCCGGGTGGATATGGGAAGTGTAGTGTGGAAGTGGTTAGTACTCCGGCAAAAACATTCCCTCTGGTGGTGCTCGGGAGATGCGGCAGGTGCGGTATTTATGACAGAATGTGAAGTCTGTACATTTATATATAATTAATAATATTCTTTCAGACATTTGAATTTTACAGAGAATTAAATCAGCAGTCTGACTGTAAAAAATAATCACCATAATGTTTTATTTCATCAGATCTGGTTCAGCCGTGGTTCAGACCACGATGGTCTTCAATTCCTCCTCTCCTGTTCCCAGTGAGAGTTTGGTCCTCAGTGTAATCCAGACTCTTCTGAGTGCTCGACTCACAAACCTCACTGACTCTGTAAAAGTGCTGAACTTCACCTATGAGAGTATGTTTGTTTTACTGATAACACAAATACGTACTACACAAATTATTCTTTCATGTCTGAAATGCAGTATAAAGTAATCTGATTTGTTCCACAGAAATTTCAGACACCGCTATGGGGTAAAATTCACATTCCAGATCAGTAACATCAACATGTCACAGAAACCTGAATTAGTGAATGATACCTACAACCAAGTGGAGAGCATCATCAACAATGTTGTGAGTGTACATCACTATGTGCTTAATGATTTTCTCACAAATATCCAGAGATGACGTTGGATCCAGTTGCTCAGATGAATAAAAACAGTTTAATAGCGAAACTAAAAGTCAACAGATCAACCCAGGGTTATCTGAGGAAGTACAGACTCACAGTGGGGTAAATCAGGGAAAGGTCAAATACAATAGTTAAAACTGTACAGAAATCTGCAACAGGATCATAAACAATAATCGAGTAGAGGACTGCAATGGGGGAATTTAAAAGGGTCAGATATGTCTCACAGAAATAGTAGAAAGACTTTGCAATGGCAGACATCAAACATATTCCATATGTAGGGACATAAATGAAGTGAATTCCCTCAGGGATGCAAAGCAGTTCAGATCTCAGGTGACAGTGACTCCTGTGGTCAGTGGGAGAAGTACAGGTAGTGACTCTAACCTTTCTGTGTTTAAAATGTATGACGTTGAAAGAGACAGGGAGGTGTTGGTCTCTCTGCTCACTCTGGGGCTGGATCAAGCAGTTTAGGGAATGAAGGGATGGATAGATCATGTCTGTATATTCAGTTGAAAACAAACAGCTAAAAAAATCATCTAAAACATTAAATGGTTATAGAAACAATCCAAGGAATGTTCTTTCCTCAAACATAAAAACTGATTAATTATTTCTCTTTCTACAGTTAAACACACTCCTAAATGAACCTGACGCCGAACCGTTCGAACCACAGAGCTCTCTCTTCACGTAAGATCACAGCATTGTTCTTTCCACTCTCAAAGAACAGTGTGTTAATTCTTATTGTACAGTCAATTGTATTGTGACTTTTGTCTTCTACTGCTAACAGGAGTTCAGGAAACCAGGTTAATGGTGACATGACATACCACTTCCAAGATGGAGACACTATAACACCAGCATCTTTCCTGAATGAGCTTAAAGCACAAAGCACACCTATGTAAGTGTCCTGATATTAATTTCAGAAGTTTGCATTCAGTCAGTGTGCTTTTACCCTCTGTATGTGTAATGATGCGTCATGAGGCTGAGGATCCATTTGCAGTATTTATTAAACACACTCGTAACAGGCAGGGTCAAACAATGGCAGAGACTGTAACGTAGGCAAGGCAAAGACAGAGTCGAGAATAACAGGCAGAAGGTCATGGCAGGCGTCAAACAATCGGGAACAGAAGTACAGAAACCGATCAAAACACAGGCAAGCATACACGGACAGAAAACGCTCAGAATGACAGGCCGGAACAAGTCGAGACTTTGCGCCGAGGTCAAGTTCAAGTTCCTTTAAAAAAACAAGTGTGTAATTGGAACCAGGTGGCGGCGTAATCAGTCCCGGGTGGTTATGGGAAGTGTAGTGCGGAAGTGTTTAGTACTCTGGCAAACATTCCCTCTGGTGGCGCTCGGGAGATGCGGCAGGTGCGGTATTTATGACAGAGCCCCCCCCTGCGAGCGGCTCCCGAAGCGAGAATGTGAACAGCGCCGGGGTCTTTCCCGAGGACGAGGTGCCGGTTTATCCGGATGCTGCTGCTGGAACTCCGTGGTGAGCGATGGATCTAGGATGTCAGTCACTTTTACCCAGGAGCGTTCCTCCGGACGTACCCCTCCCAGTCTACTAGGTAATCAAGGTTGTCGCCCCGGCGTCTGGAATCCAATAGGGAGCGGACTTGATAAGCCTTCTCGCCGTCAACCCACGGGGCGGTGGCACAGATGGTTCGGCAGGCCCTTCTCGTGCTCCTCCCGGATCACAGGCGAGTTTAAGGAGTGAGGCGTGGAACGTCGAAGAGATGCGGTATGACGCTGGCAATGCCAAGCGGTAGGACACCGGGTTTATCTGCTTTATGATCCAGAATGGACCTATGTACCTGGGGCTGCGCTTTCTGCAGGGCAGGTGCAGACGGATTTCCCGAGTCGAGAGCCACATTAACTGCCCCGGCTGATAATTGGGATGAGGTCTGCGGTGCTTGCCGGCCTGGAGCTTTTGCTTTCTGATGGCCCTCTGCAGCTGGCGATGGGCCTCACTCCAGGTCTCTTCGCTCCTGCGGAACCAATCATCCACAGCTGGCAGATCCGATCACGGGAAGAGAGGTGGTTGATACCCCAGGATACATTGAAACGGCATAATGCTTCTGGCCGGCTTAGTGAGGGAGTTCTGCACGGGAACATTTTGGCGGCCGGTCCCTGGCGTTGTGAGAGCACCGCTCCGATTCCTGTGCTGGAAGCGTCTACCTCGACAATGAATGGTCGAATCGGATCAGGGTGATGGAGAATGGGGAGCCGTGGTGAAACGCTTTTTAAGAGCTGAAAGGCTGCAACTGCCTCAGGTGACCATGTCAGACGGAACGGTGCCTTTTTTGTCATGGAGGTGAGCGGTGCCGCTATAGTGCTGAAACCTCGAATGAAGCGGCGATAGAAATTCGCAAACCCGAGGAACCGCTGTAGCTCTTTGAGGGTCTGGGGTCGTGGCCATTTTAGCACTGCTTGCACCTTGGCATCGTCCATGGCCACACCTCCCGCGGAGATGATGTAGCCCAGGAAAGACGTCGATGTCTTGTGGAACTCGCACTTCTCTGCTTTAGCATACAGGTGATGTTGGATCAGGCACTTAAGTACCGTTCGTACGTGCTGTATGTGTTCTTCCAACGTTTCAGAATGAATGAGGATGTCGTCAAAATACACGATCACCCAAGCGATCCAGCATGTCCCGGAACACGTCGTTGATGAACGATTGGAATACTGTTGGACTGTTAGTCAGGCTGTACGGCATGACCAGTATTCGTCTGTATGGCCTGACTGGGTGGAGTATGGCCTGACTGGGTGGAGAAAGCAGTTTTCCACTCGTCTCCCTCTCTAATGCAAATGAGATTGTAAGCATTGCGCAGGTCCAGCTTGGTGAAATATCGGGCCCTGCGCAGTTGTTCCAGAGCTGACGGAACAAGTGGGAGTGAATAACGAAACTTAACGGTCAGTTCATTTAGAGCCCGATAATCGATGCAGGGACGGAGCCCTCCGTCCTTTTTCTTCACCAAGATGAAGCCTTACAAAGCAGGCGATACTGAACGTAGAATAAATCCCTTCTTCAACTCCTCCTCAATGTACTTATTCATGGCCTCGGTTTTGGGTTGTGACAGTGGAAAGATCCTGCCCCTGGGTGGAGTGGCGTTCGGCAGAAGCTCAATGCAGCAGTCACTGGATCGATGAGGTGGTAGCTTGGTGGCTTCGACCTTGTTAAAGGCCTCTGTGAGATCATGGTACTCGGCTGGCAGGCCGGGAACGGCCGGAGAGTCAGGCGTGGTGATGGCTGAGTTAAGCTGGAACCGTGCCTCGGAGGGTCTGCAATGCTGAGTGCAGGTTTTGTCCCAGGAAATAATCTGACGCTCTCTCCAGGAGATGACAGGTTCGTGGAGCTGCAGCCACGGCAGGCCCAAAATCAGTGGGTGACGTGGAGATCTCATCACGAGGAAGCAAATGGTTTCACTATGAGACAGGCCCACTTGCAGCTCGACCTCCTCAGTGGTGAACTGGATTCGTCTCTTTCCATGCGGTCGCCCGTCTATCACCTCCACTGCCAAGGGTAAGGCACACCTGGTCATAGGGATGGCCTTTGCCTTAGCAAACTCCTCCGAGATGAAATTTCCTGCAGCGCCGCAGTCGATGAGTGCCACCAGACTCAACTCCTCCCCCTGGACCTTTAGTCGTACCTCATATTGAGCACAATTCTGCGATCGGGGAGTGAACACGTTCAAACTCACCAGGGTGTCTCGTCTACTGCGTGGTCTGGTGGGGCAGGCTGGTAGCAGGTCACCGGACCTCCCACAGTATAGACAGAGTTGCTGACGGACGTGGCACGCTCTCTCCTCAGGTGTGAGGTGCGTCGCTCCGTGCTGCGTGGATGTCGAATTCTCGTAAGATCGGATGCGCGAGGGCGGTCGTCGGCTCTCATCAGATTGTCCACCTGGATGGACAGCTCCACAAAAGCCGATAAATCTCTCCCTTCGTCGCGGCAGGCGAGTTCAGCCTGCAGCTCGTAGTTCAATCCCTTGCGGTATAGAAGCTTGAGTGGTCTCTCTTCCCAGCCTGTTTGTGCCACAAGAGTATGAAACCCGAGAGCGTAAACTGAGGCAGTACAGTCTCCTTGAGCCAGGTTCAGTAGGCGCTCCTCTGCGCTCTCTCTTCCCGCGGGATGCTCGAACACGCTGCGGAACTGTGTCAGGAAGTGCTGGAAGGAGGGGAGCGTGGTGCCATCCTCTCCCCATATTGCGGTGGCCCACTCTAGCGCTCTCCCTGTGAGAAGGGTGCAGACAAATGCGGTGTGGCTGGCGACATTGCGCTGGGTTGCCGTTGAACTTCTCCGGGAAAGCCAGCCGTGGATTAGCGGCCGTGAGAGCGGCGGACGGGGGAGCCAGTGGAATTGCCGGAGGTGTTGTCTCATGTGCCGCTGGACTGGTCTGACAGTTCTGCAGCATGGCGACGAGTTCAATAGTGAGCGAGGTAAGGGACTTAAGCTGCTCGTAGTGGTCTGCGAGTTGTTGTGCTGAGTGGAGAGTTCCATGGAGAGCTTGGAAATTACTGCTGGATCATGGTATGGCGAAGTCTCTGTAATGATGCGTCGTGAGGCTGAGGAACCATATTCAGTATAGAGTAAACACACTCTTAACAGGCATTGTCAAACAAAGGCAGAGACAGAAACATAGGCAAGGCAAAGACAGAGTCGAAAATAACAGGCAGAAAGGTCATGGCAGGCGGCAAACATCGGGAACAGAGTACAGAAACAGATCAAAACACAGGCAAGCATACACGGACAGAAAACGCTCAGAACGTCAGGCCAGAACAAGTCGAGACTTCGCACCGAGGTCAAGTTCAAGATCAAGTTCCGTTAAATAGGAAGTGTGTAATTGGATCAGTCCCGGGTGGTTATGGGTAGTGTAGTGTGGAAGTGGTTAGTAGATGCGGCAGGTGAGATGCGGCAGGTGCGGTATTTATGACAGAATGTGAAGTCTGTACATTTATATATAATTAATAATATTCTTTCAGACATTGAATTTTACAGAGAATTAAATCAGCAGTCTGACTGTAAAAATAATCACCATAATGTTTTATTTCATCAGATCTGGTTCAGCCGTGGTTCAGACCACGATGGTCTTCAATTCTCCTCTCCTGTTCCCAGTGAGAGTTTGGTCCTCAGTGTAATCCAGACTCTTCTGAGTGCTCGACTCACAAACCTCACTGACTCTGTAAAAGTGCTGAACTTCACCTATGAGAGTATGTTTGTTTTACTGATAACACAAATACGTACTACACAAATTATTCTTTCATGTTGAAATGCAGATAAAGGTAATCTGATTTGTTCCACAGAAATTTCAGACACCTGCTATGGGGTAAAATTCACATTCCAGATAAGTAACATCAACATGTCACAGAAACCTGAATTAGTGAATGATACCTACAACCAAGTGGAGAGCAACATCAACAATGTTGTGAGTGTACATCACTATGTGCTTAATGATATTCTCACAAATATCCAGAGATGACGTTGTATCCAGTTGCTCAGATGAATAAAAACAGTTTAATAGTTAGACTAAAAGTCAACAGATCAACCCAGGGTTATCTGAGGAAGTACAGACTCACAGTGAGGTATATCAGGGAAAGGTCAAAATACAGCAAAATGTAGATACAATAGTCAAAACTGCACAGAAATCTGCAACAGGATCATAAACAATAATCGAGTAGAGGACTGCAATGGGGGAATTTAAAAGGGTCAGATATGTCTCACAGAAATAGTAGAAAGACTTTGCAATTGCAGACATCAAACATATTCCATATGTAGGGACATAAATGAAGTGAATTTCCTCATTGGTGCAAAGCAGTTCAGATCTCAGGTGACAGTGACTCCTGTGGTCAGTGGGAGAAGTACAGGTAGTGACTCTAACCTTTCTGTGTTTAAAATGTATGATGTTGAAAGAGACAGGGTGGTGTTGGTCTCTCTGCTCACTCTGGTGCTCGATCAAGCAGTTTAGGGAATGAATGGATGGATAGATCATGTCTGTATATTCAGTTGAAACAAACAGGAAAAAATCATCTAAAACATTAATGGGTTATAGAGAAACAATCCAAAGGAATGTTCTTTCCTCAAACATAAAAACTGGTTAATTATTTCTCTTTCTACAGTTAAAACACACTTCTGAATGAACCTGACGCCGAACCGTTCGAACCACAGAGCTCTCTCTTCACGTAAGATCACAGCAGTGTTCTTCCATTCTCAAGAACAGTGTGTTAATTCTTATTGTTCAGTCAATGGTATTGTGACTTTTGTCTTCTACTGCTAACAGGAGTTCAGAAAGCAGTAGTAATGGTGACATGACATACCACTTCCAAGATGGAGACACTATAACACCAGCATCTTCCTGAATGAGCTTAAAGCACAAAGCACACTAGGTAAGTGTCCTCATATTAATCAGAAGTTTGCATTCAGTCAGTGGTATTACCCTCTGTATGTGTATGATGCGTCATGCGGCTCAGGATGCATTGCTAGTAGTTATAAACACACTCGTACACGGCCTGAGGGCAAACAACGTCAGAGACTGTAACGTAGGCAGGCAAAGACAGAGTCGA
>NW_025927114.1:0-2500 GCF_022655615.1 Tachysurus fulvidraco | reverse complement strand
GTATAGTACAGTATGTGTGTGTATTGTGTTTATACAGTGTGTATAGTGTGTGTGTACAGTGTGTGTACAGTGTGTGTATACAGTGTGTGTACAAATTGTGTAGTTACTATAAACTTCAACACTTGAGACACAGCACTGTTTTAATATACACATGTTGGATATTTACTACTTTGTCATCATTGTCATAGCTGAAAGTGTCCCACCTCAGACTGAATCACACAAACACACACACACACACACACACACACACACACACACACACACACACACACACACACACACACACACACACACACACACACAATGTTCAGTACATCACACACCTGACTGCATCACCACCACACAATACTTTAGAACACTACACACTTGTTCAGTCATATTTCCTGATTCAGATTCGATCCTTTCATGTCTTTGTTGTTCTTCTCTTACTTTTTATTCATCTGTTTATCATCTTTTCTGCCTTTTGATGTAAGAATAAAAAAGTTTGATCCTTACCTAAATGTGTTCCGAATGTCCAGTTCTCAGAATTAGTGTGAGCACAAAACTGCTGATCTTCCTCTTACACACACACTTACACACACTTACACACACTTACACACACTTACACACTCCCACAAACACACCCATAATCACACACACAACTTCCTTAGTTTGTCTGTATACTTACAGTTTCTGAGATTTCTGTCATTTGACAGTCTCCTTTATCTAGAGCCAATTTTACAACATTTATAAAACTCAGCTACTATTTATTCTGTTTATTCTGTTTACTTTTTATTTATCTGTTTTATTTGTGTTTCAGTGTTTAATTACATTGTACAGTGAATAAAATAATAAACATTTAAACATTCTGACTGAGGCAGTGCTGCCCCCTATAGGACAAGGGCTTTAATTAAATTCATTTTCATTTACACTAACACTTTTAACACTAGACATCAGTTACAGTCTCCAAACTCGGACCATTGATTTACAAATGGAGTCATGAGAGAAGCTCAGAGTCCCTTTTTCTATTTTGTAATGTTGTTCCTCCTTTTCCCTCATGTGTTGCCAATTCTTTCCTCCCTTGTGTCATGTCTGATTGTTTGTGTGTGTGTGTGTGTGTGTGTGTGTGTGTGTGTGTGTGTGTGTGTGTGTGTGTGTGTGTGTGTGTTAATTTCGTCACCTATTTTTATTTTAGTCTTACTCTTAGTCTTGGGCCAAATGTCCTTGTTAGTTTTAGTCATATTTAGTCATTCTTTTTCTGTTAGTCAAGTTTTAGTCATTTCAAGTCTCGTCATTTTAGTCTAGTTTTAGTCAAATGAAAACTCAAGGTACCTTAGTCAAGTTTTAGTCTACTAAAAGTCTTTCAATTTTAGTCTAGTTCCAGTCAAAAAAATTGTAGTCTTTTTTTTTTAAATAACACATTAATGCTGATTAATGAAAAGCCTAAGGTCAAAACTGTAGGTGTACAGTATATATATACATACACACACATCTATATAAATGACCAACTTAATACAAGTTATACATGGTATTACACACACCATTACAGATGATATTCGGAGCAATATTACATGTAATTATTAAACTTGATTACTTACATATACATTAGCTTTTAAGCCTAATTATTAATGTTGATTATGATGTGATAGTGACAAGGGAAGAGGTTTCAGGTTGGGGGTAAAAAGTTTTTTCTGTCACCACTTTTGAATAAGAAACAATATCAAGGCTATAAAACTTGTCAAAACTCCGAATCACAAAAGTATCAGTGAGAAGTTGAGAACACGTTTAAACAGGAAATATCATTTAACACAAAAAGCCGCCTAGACGGTGGACTTGCGCTCAGGATTACTAACTATAACACAACGTTACCATGAAAAACAGAGCGTTGCCATGGACACACAGGATTCTAACCGTAGAGACGGAGCGCACTATTTTCTTTAGCGGAAGCAATACAATTGTTCAGCAGTGTCGTGTTGCACCCACAGGCGTATGAGACCTGTAACGAGCAACAGCGCGAAGCCGCGAACTCGTCCTGTATATTTTAAAGGCGTAACAGCTGATGAAAAAACAGAGACAATTGTAGACGAAAATGAAGAGAGATTTTATCTTAGTTTTTATTTTATACAAAACATTTTCGTCTCGTCTTTTTTCGTCAACAATAATGCATGTTAATTTAGTCTTAGTCAGCGTTTTGGACAGTGGTGCAGTCTTGTCATCGTCTAAGACGAGACTATTTACTAGTGTGTATTTGTACCTTGACCCTCAGCACCAGATGTTCCTGCTACAAGTACAGAAACTCATCAGGCTCATTCATGTTAATCTTATGTTGTTGTCAGATGTTCCTCATGTTTGTCTTATTGCTTTTTCCTGTGACTGATCATTTAAACCTCACACTGCTTACCTGAGTTTAAACACCTGTCTCAACAAACACACCATACCTCCTTTAGCACAAACTACAATTCAGCTTCATTTCCTTTAAACACACACACACACACCACACACACACACACACACACACACA
>NW_025927113.1:0-517 GCF_022655615.1 Tachysurus fulvidraco | reverse complement strand
GAGCTTAAAGATACACGAGATGGCTAGTGGGTGAAAGTGTTGGGGATGCAGAAGATAGGGATAGGTGGAGAGAGATGATTCGCTGTGGCGACCCCTGGAGGGAAAAGCCGAAAAAAAAGGTGAAGCATCGCCTCTGAATAATGGGGGAGGGGTTATAATATTTGTGATATATATATATATATATATTTGTGATATATATATATAACTGATTCTTGAGATAAGGGACAAAACATGTCCCACATCAAAATGTTACAATTTGCCTTAAAAAAACAATGAATTGTTTCATTTAAAAAGACTTTAAAAGTTGGATATGGAAGACTTGTGTATGTTTAGACCCTTAGTTTTGTATATATTTATGTTATTTCATAGTAATTTTATAAAATACCAGCACTGTACTATGAAAGCCCATGCAAATGAACTCGTCCTCTGTAGAGGTCACAGTATCAAACTGCAAAATGCATAAAATGCACAAATATGAATATGAGGTTAATTGCATGGCTTAATAAAATATTACAAA
>NW_025927112.1:0-2000 GCF_022655615.1 Tachysurus fulvidraco | reverse complement strand
GACAACACACACGCTCGTCATAATGTGCAGATCAACCTGACCTAAAGCTCATTCATCACTTTAGCCGTGCACAAGGTTTACATTACACTAACTCATTTAACAGACGCTTTTATTCAGAGTGACTTCACAGTGAGACACAAATCCAATCAGCCGAGCATTAAGGGCTTGACCGAGGCTCACTGACAGGACTGCTGTTTGAGCTCACAGCATTCGAAACATAACCGCTACTGAGAACACTGTCCGTGTGACCTAATGGACCAATCCACACCTTTTACAACCTACATCTGTTACTTGGATTAATATAAATGAGAATTGGGTGGTTTTACCTTAACTATTCACAGGGAGGATGTTGCATATCCCTTCACAGCTTTTATTGCACAACAGCTTTAAAAAATTGTGTATATATCAGCTTTTATTTAATGCATTTTATTAAACATTCTCAACACGAAGAAAAAAAAAATGCTCCTTTTAAATGCACTTGAGTATCTAAAAATAATAAGTGCTTTTTTATAAATTGATGTAATTTAAATCATTCACATATTTTCTACCCCTGTTGGTTAGTAAGATGTAAAATCTTTTACAAATGTAATAATTCGTGATTGTTTGTGCTGTACGTATATGTGGAACAACCATGAAGTTTTTATTACCCAAATATGCCCCCTAGTGGAAAAAGAGACTTATACCTTTTTTTTTAATCCTTCAAAAATGAAAAATAAAATCATTGAGACACTGCTTTTGACGTGTGTGTGTGTGTGTGTGTGTGTGTGTGTGATGTAGGATCCTGAACAGCACAATGTTTGAGAGCTGGGACATCATCGGGCCGTTCCCCTCATGGTGGATCTTTAACATTCTGCTGCTGGTGCTGCAGGTCCTGCACATCATCTGGTCCTACCTCATAGCACGCATCGCCTTCAATGCCCTCATGAGAGGAAAGGTGAGCCGCTGTTACAGACCTCTACGTCATCATAGCTTGTAGTTCTTATGTGACATTATCCAGTCCGGCCAGGATGCCGTGATCACAATATTTCAATATTATGCAATATTTCAATATTATCACAGATTTCTGGCCAAGACACATTTATCCAAAGCCTCCTTCCATTCACGTGTGTTGATACATAAGCACAGCGATTTCTTTCTTCACTTTTAGAAAAAAGTTGTTTTTTTTGTTTTTTTTCCCCCAATGTCAATTAAAAACCCTGAGTGATTATCCAGTAAAGCAATAATGAGACGTCTGCTGTCCCAGTGGCCCAAAATCCATCACAGTTGTAGATGTTGTTCACAGACACTTCAGCTGATAGTTACCAGGTTTCATTTCCAAGCAGATCTGCAAGTAACGTTCCTTGGTTTATATTAAAACAGTGCAGCTCACAGTTAACTCTTGCATTTCCAGCTTGCGCTACCTGGTGTGTCAGTTATCTTCTCTCCAGTGCTCTGTACCATCCTTCACTCTCTCATCCTTCACTTGTTGCTCCTCCCTGTTTTTCACTGCAGAACCGGCTTCTCTCTTTCACCCTCTCCTCTCGGGCGGAAAGCAGCTGCTGTCTTTCTGTCGCTCTTTCCTGATTGAGATCTCTGCCTTTTCTGTCTGCTTTAACCTCGCTCACTGTTCTCGCCTAGTAGACCCTGTCCTCTCCTTCCTCAGCAGTAAGTGTGCCTCCTCTTCCTCTCATTTCTCCTTTTAGTTTTGAGATATTTATGGATATTGAGGGAAAATTCCGGGTTCATTCATTTTCAAGGTGCACAGGATGTTTCCTTGTCACTCTGTAGTGTTCATGCAAGATCTTAGGGGGAAAAACTGATTGAATGGTAAAGTTTGCAATGGATTTCAGTCCATTAAAGTCCAGAAAATTACACAAGAAACCGATTACATTTTTTACTTTTTTACTTTTGCAAACATATGCAAGAAATAACTATTTAAACACGCTCAATGGACGGTGTGGAACGTCCACACACACTGAAAACATTAGGCGGTATTTGTAGTAAATCCTGCTGTGTTCATC
>NW_025927111.1:0-3374 GCF_022655615.1 Tachysurus fulvidraco | reverse complement strand
TTAGGGTAATAGGGATAAATGCGAAAGTGCACCCCTCTGCATCAGGGGGTGCACTTCGTTTCTGTAGGTCCTAGGAGGCTGAAATTTGGTATATATACTAATTAGGGGGTTAGGGTTAGGGTTAGGGTTAGGGTTAGGGTTAGGGTTAGGGTTAGGGTTAGGTTTTTGAAAGAGTACAATGACTCCCCCCATCACAGGGTCTTAACCTGCGTGGTTAGATAGGGAGACAAGGGAAAGGCACTGGCCGACGCATGTTATTGCTACAGCTATCGCTCTGTCAGAACTTTGTATGTATGTAGGTCCCAAATGGGCCTTGAGGAACAAGGAGGTGAGCCACTGAGTTGAGTGAGTCAGTCTCCAAGTTTTAGGATTTTCCTAAGAAAGAGGAAGTGTTCATTTATGTAATTAATTAATTAATTAATTAATTATGCATTCATTCATTCACACATTCATTCAATTATTTATTTATTATTTAAAAAGAATTAATTTTATAATTAAAGGTTTATTTAAGGTTGTTAAACAAACACTTTAAGAATTTCAGGACACATCATCAGCAGTGCACCTCAGGCTCAACGGGTGTTTCGGCCTTTGATCACTGAACACCCTCCTCTGAGGCGGCCAGCCGTAGGTGGATCAAGCCTCGGCTTGTGTCCCATGTCCAATCAGAAGCTAACTAATGCTAATGCTAATGAACTCCTCCGTATGGGTGGAGTCATTGCACTATTTTGCCTATTAACCTATTTTATCTATCTATTTATTTGTCTATAATGGGCTCTAATTTGCTCTTAAAAGAAGAGAGTGGAAGTGAAGGAGAGCAGAATGGGAGAGAACTTGTCTCTCTCTTTAACGTTACCATTTTGCTACTGTTATTGTTAACATTATTATTATTATCATTATTATTATTATTATTAGTGTAAAGCATTATTTCTATCAAAGTGCTACACAAGTGAAATTGGGAAGCTAACGTGGTGTGGGTGCAGTGTGGTGCAGTGTGGTGCATGATGTGCTGTCGTGTGGTCGGTGCTAGCCACCAGTAGAAGACTTGGCCCCATTTAAGGTCTGTTGGCCCCAGACCACCGCCCTGCGTGCTGTCCTAGTGGACCCAGGGAGGCCGGCTACAAACCTCACCCAGCCGAGAATGTCACTTGTTAACACCGCAAGGTTTCCCGAGACATTCTGGCAGGGTCGACGAACAGGTCCGCGAACGAGTCCAACGCTGTCCTAGTAGACCCACGGAGGCCGAAAACTCACCTTGGAGGCCGTATACTCACCTAGGGTCTGAGAACTGGATCGACGCACCCGGGATGCGTTGCAGGGGCACTGGCCGAGCACCTAGGGTTAGGGTTAGGGTTAGGGTTAGGGTTAGGGGTAGGGTTAGGGGTAGGGGTTAGGGTTAGGGTTAGGGTTAGGGTTAGGGTTAGGTTTAGAGTTGGGTTAGGGTTAGGGTGAGTGTTAGTGTTAGGGTTAGGGCTAGGGTTAGGTTAGGGTTAGGGCTAGGGTTTAGGGTTAGGGTTAGGGTTAGGGTTAGGGGTTGGGACCCCAGAACTAGGGTTAGGTTTAGGGTTAGGGTTAGGGTTAGGGTTAGGGTTAGGGGTTAGGGTTAGGGTTAGGGTTAGGGTTAGGGTTAGGGTTAGGGTTAGGGGTTAGGGTTAGGGTTTAGGGTTAGGGTTAGGGTTAGGGTTAGGGGTAAGGGTTAGGGTTATGGTTAGGGTTAGGGTTAGGGTAGGGGTAAGGGTTCGGGTTAGGTTTCGGGTTAGGTTAGGGTTAGGGTTAGGGGTTAGGGTTAGGGTTAGGGTTAGGGTTAGGGTTAGGGTTAGGGTTAGGTTGTGTGGTCAAAACGAAAATGCACATATGTGCAAATGCACATTTTTTCTCATTTTTTGCTCTAGAGCTCTGAAATTTGGTATGTATACTAATTAGGGGGCTGGGAGTTGATTGCACATGGTTTCAGCTCGATAGCGCCACCAGCAGTGGAGATAGGGTATTGTACATTTCCTTTGGGTTTATGTTCAAAATTGACATCTATATATACTATTTGGAAGTGACTGGACATGACTGTGGTGTTTTTGAGTCTATATGAGCTTTGGGTTTGAGTTTGGACTTTGACAATTTTTCAAAAAATTAGGGTTACGATTAGGGTTACAGTTAGGGTAATAGGGATAAATGCGAAAGTGCACCCCTCTGCATCAGGGGGTGCACTTCGTTTCTGTAGGTCCTAGGAGGCTGAAATTTGGTATATATACTAATTAGGGTTAGGGTTAGGGTTAGGGATAGGGTTAGGGTTAGGATTAGGGTTAGGATAGGGTTAGGTTTTTGAAAGAGTACAATGACTCCCCCCATCACAGGGTCTTAACCTGCGTGGTTAGATAGGGAGACAAGGGAAAGGCACTGGCCGACGCATGTTATTGCTACAGCTATCGCTCTGTCAGAACTTTGTATGTATGTAGGTCCCAAATGGGCCTTGAGGAACAAGGAGGTGAGCCACTGAGTTGAGTGAGTCAGTCTCCAAGTTTTAGGATTTTCCTAAGAAAGAGGAAGTGTTCATTTATGTAATTAATTAATTAATTAATTAATTATGCATTCATTCATTCACACATTCATTCAATTATTTATTTATTATTTAAAAAGAATTAATTTTATAATTAATGGTTTATTTAAGGTTGTTAAACAAACACTTTAAGAATTTCAGGACACATCATCAGCAGTGCACCTCAGGCTCAACGGGTGTTTCGGCCTTTGATCACTGAACACCCTCCTCTGAGGCGGCCAGCCGTAGGTGGATCAAGCCTCGGCTTGTGTCCCATGTCCAATCAGAAGCTAACTAATGCTAATGCTAATGAACTCCTCCGTATGGGTGGAGTCATTGCACTATTTTGCCTATTAACCTATTTTATCTATCTATTTATTTGTCTATAATGGGCTCTAATTTGCTCTTAAAAGAAGAGAGTGGAAGTGAAGGAGAGCAGAATGGGAGAGAACTTGTCTCTCTCTTTAACGTTACCATTTTGCTACTGTTATTGTTAACATTATTAATATTATCATTATTATTATTATTATTAGTGTAAAGCATTATTTCTATCAAAGTGCTACACAAGTGAAATTGGGAAGCTAACGTGGTGTGGGTGCAGTGTGGTGCAGTGTGGTGCATGATGTGCTGTCGTGTGGTCGGTGCTAGCCACCAGTAGAAGACTTGGCCCCATTTAAGGTCTGTTGGCCCCAGACCACCGCCCTGCGTGCTGTCCTAGTGGACCCAGGGAGGCCGGCTACAAACCTCACCCACCGAGAATGTCACTTGTTAACACCCGCAAGGTTTCCCGAGACATCTGGCAGGGTCGACGAACAGGTCCGCGAACGAGTCCCAACGCTGTCCTAGT
>NW_025927109.1:0-21746 GCF_022655615.1 Tachysurus fulvidraco | reverse complement strand
GAAGAAGCTGAATCACACACTGATGAAGGAAAATGCAAAGAAAGCTCGGATTGGTCTACAGAGAGCAGGACCTGGGAGATGGCAGTGGTCTCTGGAAGACCAAACTTTCTACAGAGACGGAGTCACTTACACACAGGGACAGTGGACAGCCAGACAATCGTAATGGAGTTGAGTGCTGGGTGGAGTTTTATAATGGAAATAAATGGAATGATAACCGATGTGAAACGTTGAATCATTTTGTATGTTATGAAGGTAAGAGATTTTAATAAAAAGTAAATAAATTTAATAAATGTTAGAGTAATTAAAATCTAATTCTAAAATGTATTAGTTAGTTTTCTAGATTTTTGTTCTTAATCCCTTTTTTATTTAAAGATGCAAAAAATGAAAAAAAAAAACAACAAAAAAAAGTCATGAATGAGCTATTCATTGTGTAAATATTTTATTTTTCAGAAAAAAACATGAATAATAAAAATATGTATTTATTAATGATAGAAAGAGCTGGTACAATGCTCAGACCTACTGCAGAGAGAAATACACCGACCTGGTCAGTGTGAGGAACCAAACTGAGAATGACGAGATCTGTAAAGTGATTAAATGTTCAGACAGTACAAATGTTTGGATCGGTCTGTTTAATGACTCCTGGAATTGGTCAGATCAGAGAAACTCCACATTCAGATACTGGAACTCTGACAAACCCAGTGAAGGTTTGAACTTTGCTGCATTGTCTGAGTCTGAGCAACGTTACTGGACTGATGTGAACTGCACAGAAAAACTCCCATTCATCTGCCATGAGAGTGAGTTACATTACACTCAACACTTTTTAGTTGTATTTATTTTAAAGAATGTCCCTCTGATATAATACACTGACTGCAGACCTTCATACTGTACAGATTGTAGACTGTGAACATGTTGGGATGTTTATTTCTGGTACAATTGTTATTCCCTGATATATTCAGATAAACTGATCCTGATTAATAAGAATCCGACCTGGCAAGAAGCTCTGATATACTGCAGGAACCGTCATCATGACCTGGTCTCAGTTCGCTCTGAGGAGATGCAGCTCTGGGTGAAGGAAGTGACTCAAAACGCCTCCACTGAACACGTGTGGATCGGCCTGCATCACACCTGCGCTCTGGGCTTCTGGTACTGGGTGAATGGAGAGATGATCTGCTGGAGGAGAGCAGAAGTGGATCAGCCTGCCTCAGAGCCAAACACTCAACTTTATCTGCTCTACCTGTGAAGGTTTGTCACTGTAGTGTTTCTGTGTGTGTGTATTAAGCCAGTAAGATTTTCCTTTATATTCTTATAATATTGCAATTCATTTATTATTATTATAGAAATCCTCCACAGAACAGAAAATCCAAAATATACGGGCCTGCAACACCCCCCACAAACAGGAAGTGGGGTGACGTCCTCCACGGAAACAAAATGTGAAGCGACGCCTCCCACCGGACAAATGCTGGGCGATGTCACAGGACACCAAAAAAACAAAACAAAACTTGGGCTGGCAACATGGCCCGCAGCCCGGAAGTGAGGAGCGGCGTCCCTCACCGAAAAAATGCGGACCGATGTCACCAAACTCGCAATGTCCTGGGGAGAAAAAAAAACAAAACAAAAAAGCTCCCACGATAACCGGTCCGAGCTGCTATCCTGCTGGGTCCTGGTGTGGCGGAATCTTCTGTCATGACGCGGGGCAGGAAGTGGACCCAGACGCAGGATAGCAAAACAAAACAGGGTTTAATAACAAAGGGAACACGAAACATGACACAGATTGAAGACAAGACAGGACAACAGTAGATTCCGTGCTGCACAAGGCAACACGGCACAATTAAATACACAAGACAATCATGACACAATGAGGAGCAGGTGTGGTGACAGGCAGGAGCAGACGAAGGTGGGGCAGACACGTGATGAGAAACATAAACAAAACTGCACGTGGCCAAAGTCCGAGCTGAATCATGACAGTGTGTATGTATGTATGTATGTATGTATGTATGTATGTATGTATGTATGTATATGTCCCCAATGAGCAAGTCTGAGGTGACTCAGGCAGTAGTGGCAAGGAAAAACTCCCTTAAGGTAATGTAGCTCTGCACCATACTGTATTACTATGACAAACAGATTAAAGCAATGATGCTACATCGTGTTATTTCAACTGTTTTAGACCAGCTGTGGATTTTCTGCAAATATGTGTTTACAAAGCCTCTTGTTCATAAACACATAAACACACTCACACACACACACACACCCACACATGCACACACACGCAAACACTCTCTCTCACACACACACTCACACACTCACACACACACACACGCAAACACACACACACACACACACACACACACACACACACACACACACACACACACACACACAAACAAAGCCAGCTGCGCTTCATTCAAATAAACCCTTTACACGACCCAAAATGCAAAACACAGTGAACTTCCTGTTGTTGTTTGAACCTCAGAAACTCACAGGTCTGAACCTGTAACACAGCTGATCCTGAGATAATATCTAATTCAAGGCCAGTATGAAAATAAGCTAAGAGGAAATATAGGAGGAAGACAACACACATACACAGTGATGTCATCATTATAATCATCATTCTCCCAAAATAACTTTAATAACATTCAATGGACAAATAAAAATAATGTAAAAATGTAAAAACTTAGTGGGCGTCTCTGGACATTTATTAGTTTTATCAGTGAAACAGATGAGGGTGCTGGGAAGGAGAACCCAAACGCAGGCCAGGGTCCAAAAAAAGAAAATTTATTAACATAAGGGATAGTAATAAATGTCTATATATGAAAACATAAATGCACAGAATGTAACCAGGCAAAGTCTTGGGCTGAAAAAAAATAATCCAATCAGAAAAGGGCAGTAATCCACACAGGAAAAGGGGTAATCCGAAATGTCAATAACCGGAGCGCAAAAAAAACAGAACCAAAACAACCGGCAGCAGAGAAAACTCACGTAAGGAATGACAGGGAAAAAAGGTAATCCGAGACGGGAAAATCCACACGGAAATAGAAAACGCGAGGCACAGATAACACTCGGACCGGAGGCTGGCAGGAGTGACTCAACAAAGCGACGTAGTGACGAGAGATCATCTGGCGAGCATCTAGCATGAACGGCGTGCTTAAATAGCAGTGCCGAGTATAAAAGTCATGCGACAGGGAATGACGTCACCAGAGTGCGCCGCGAAGGTGAGCTTCGGATGAGTGCGCTGACAGTACCCCCCCTCCACGGGGCGTCTCACGACGTCCCACGAGGCTGGTCGGGGTGGTCACGATGGAACTGGGAGAGGAGGTCCGGGTCCAAGATGTGGCGTGCCGGAACCCAGGAGCGTTCCTCAGGGCCGTACCCCTCCCAGTCCACCCGGTACTGTAGACCCCTCCCACGGCGTCTGGAGCGCAGGAGCCGACGGACAGTAAACGCAGGGCCGCCATCAATGACCCGGGCGGGAAAAGGGGGTCTGGTGGAGGGAACCAGTGCACAGGCCTGGACAGGTTTCAGCCTGGAAACGTGAAAGGTGGGGTGGATGCGAAACACTCTGGGCAGCTTGAGCCGGACCGCGGCTGGATTGATTACCTTAGATATAGGGAACGGTCCAATGAAACGGGGAGCCAGCTTCCTGCATGCAATCTTCAACGGGAGGTCTTTGGTGGAAAGCCACACCCGTTGCCCGACACGGTAAGGAGGAGCGGGGCGGCGTCTGCGGTTGGCCCAGCGAGCATAACTCCGGGAAGATCTCAGCAAGGCGAGGCGGGCTCTTCTCCAGACTCGACGACAGCGCCTCACGAGGGCCAAGGCTGAGGGAACTGAGGCTTCTAGCTCCTGTGTGGAGAATAATGGGGGCTGATAGCCATAGGCAGCCTGAAAAGGGGAAAGACCCGTGGCAGCAGTAGGCAGAGAGTTATGGGCATACTCGACCCAAACAAGGTTGGAGGCCCAAGACGAATGATCCTCGGCACAGAGGAGACGGAGCCCCGTCTCCAGCTCCTGGTTGAGCCGTTCCGTCTGCCCATTGGACTGGGGGTGAAACCCAGAGGAAAGGCTAATGGAGACGCCTAAGAGCTTGCAGAATTCCTTCCAAAAATTGGAGGTGAACTGGGGTCCCCTGTCCGAGACTATATTCCGGGGAATGCCATGGAGCCGGAAAACGTGTTGGAGGAGGAGCAACGCCGTTTCCTTGGCTGAAGGGAGTTTGGTCAGGGGGACAAAATGGACGAGCTTGGAAAAGCAATCGACCACAGAGAGGATAGCCGAGTAGCCATCAGAAAGAGGGAGGCCGGTGACGAAATCAAGTGAGATGTGGGACCAAGGTCTGCAAGGGATCGGCAGGGGCCGCAGGAGGCCGGTAGGGCGAGATCGAGAGCTCTTGTGTTGCGCACATACTGGGCAGGCAGTGACAAATTCCCGTGCGTCATGTCTGAGCGAAGGCCACCAGAAACGACGCTGGAGAACCAATAGGGTCCGAGGGAAACCGGGATGACAGAAAAGCCGAGAGTTGTGACACCACTGAAGAACTTGGGAACGGAGCTGGTCAGGGACATAAAGTTTGCCTTCAGGACAGTCAGTAGGGACCGGCAGGTTAGACACGGCTTGCTGAACCCTTCTCTCTATCCCGAGTCGAAGCGCCCAAACAGTGACAGAGGGGGGAAGAATGTGTTCAGCAACGGCCTCGACGGGATCGGAGGAGAACTGACGAGAGAGAGCATCTGGCTTCCCATTCTTCGTTCCCGGCCGATAAGACAGCACAAAGTTAAACCTGCCGAAAAAGAGTGCCCAACGAGCCTGTCGGGGTTTCAGTCTCTTGGCAGTCCGGAGATATTCAAGATTCTTATGGTCAGTCAAGACCAGAAACGGTAGTTCCGCACCCTCCAGCCAGTGCCGCCATTCCTCCAGGGCGAGTTTGACTGCCAGTAGCTCACGTTCGCCGATAGTGTAGTTACGTTCAGACGAGGAGAGACGGCGTGAAAAGAAAGCACACGGGTGAAGTTTATTGTCCTTGACGTCCCTTTGAGACAAAACGGCCCCAACTTCGGTATCAGATGCATCAACCTCAACCACAAATTGTCGCGTGGAATCCGGCAAGGAGAGGATGGGGGCAGAGGTAAAAAGCTGCTTCAGCTTCTTGAAGGCTTGCTCGGCTTGAGGCCCCCAAGAATAAGGTTGAAGAGGAGAAGTGAGCTGGTGCAAGGGTGCAGCAACCGAGCTGTAACCCCGGATGAATCGCCGATAGAAATTAGCGAATGTCAAGAACTGCTGGAGCTGCTTACGTGTTCCAGGGCAGGGCCAGTCCCGAACAGCCTTGATTCTGTCAGGATCCATCCGAACACTCCCTGCTGCCAGAATGAAACCCAAGAAGGTGGTTTTCGTGACATGGAAATCACATTTCTCAGCCTTGACATATAACTGGTTCTGCAAAAGCCTCTGGAGCACTGCATGGACGTGACGGATGTGTTCCTCAGGTGTGCGGGAAAAAATGAGGATGTCGTCCAAGTAAACAAACACAAATAGGTTTAACATGTCCCGTAAAACGTCGTTAACCAGTGCTTGGAATACTGCTGGGGCATTGGTGAGACCAAACGGCATCACCCGGTACTCGTAATGGCCAGTGGGAGTGTTGAATGCGATCTTCCATTCGTCGCCCTCACGGATGCGGACTAGGTGATAGGCGTTCCGAAGGTCCAGCTTGGAGAAAATGGTGGCCCCCTGAAGGAGCTCAAAAGCGGAGGCCATGAGAGGCAACGGGTAGCGATTTTTAATGGTGATGGCGTTCAGACCCCGATAGTCAATACAGGGTCGTAGAGTCCCATCCTTCTTCTCCACAAAGAAAAAACCTGCACCGGCTGGGGATGAAGACGGGCGGATAATGCCTGACTCCAAGGACTCCTGTATATACTGGGTCATGGCTTCCCTTTCAGGCTTGGATAGGTGGTACAGGCACCCCCGGGGGGGGGGGGGGGGGGGGCAGTGCCTGGCAGGAGGTCGATAGCACAGTCATAAGGTCTGTGTGGTGGTAGGGAAGTGGCACAAGCTCTACTGAACACTTGTCCCAGATCATGGTATTCAGCAGGCACCAGAGAGAGATCGGGGGGCAGGTCCTCCTTGACTGATAACGAGCGGGGTGCCAAGGTGGTCAGGCAATGAGCCTGGCAATAGATCCCCCAACCAAGGACCCGGCCGCTGGACCAATCCAGGTGAGGGTTATGTTTCTGCAGCCAAGGTAATCCAAACATGACTGGTGCATGGGGCGAAGGGATAACGAGGAAGGAGATCCACTCCATGTGTTCCTTGGTGACGGACACCAGCAGGGGCTTGGTGCGGTAGCGAGCTCGGTGAAGGATATGGCCATCCAGGGCCCGTACCTGGAGACTGGCGGGTAGAGGTTCAGTCTCGATCTCCAGCTGACGCACTAACTCCTCATCAAGGAACTCCGCGTCAGCTCCAGAGTCAACGAAGACCGCTAGATCATGTTCTTGGCTCTTGATCTGGAAACGGGCTCGGAGAAGTGGCTTGGGGGAGGTTAAACACCAGAGGCTCGCCGCGGGCTCCTCCGTCAACGGCGAGCCCTGTCTTTTGCTGGGCATGCGAAGGCAAAGTGTCCTGCCTTGCCACAGTAGAGACAGAGGTCGTGGGCCCGGCGCCGCTCCTTCTCTGCTGCGGACAGGAGACGCCGTCCTATCTCCATGGGCTGGGGAGGTGGAGGCGAGTGTGATCTGTAAGCCTCCGAGCGGGTCTTGACATATGGGTTTCTGGGAGGCCCATATGACCTGTCTGGTTCGACAGGGGGCTTGGCATACGGGGTTCTGGGAGGCGAAGATCACTGAGCACTGCATCAAAAATGCACGGCAAAGTCCCGCCTCACCAGAAAAACGCTCGGGATGGGGCAGATGTGGCTCCCGAATGGGGTTTATGTTCTGCTCGACCACGGGTTGGGGGGGCTGGGCAGGTGGCCTCGTAAAAGGCGAGGAGGCCTGTGTCGTGGTGAGCATGCTCATGCGCCGAATGAGCTCATTGGTGGATGCGGCTATCTCCTTGAGTTGGCGCTCATGCGCAGCGGAGGATTTGGACAAGGAGTCGAGCTGGGACTGCATCTCCTGAGATCCTGCTGGGTTCATTATTGGCCAGATGATACTATCAGTGAAACAGATGAGGGTGCTGGGAAGGAGAACCCAAACGCAGGCCAGGGTCCAAAAAAAGAAAATTTATTAACATAAGGGATAGTAATAAATGTCTAAATGTCTGTTATTAAAGGTCAGTATCCTCATGCAGAGTAGTTGATGCTTCCTGTTTTCAAAGCCCAGGCAGCTCGGATGTTGTTCCTGATAATAAAATGAATCCAAAAGGCAAAAAGATGGGAGGGGTAGATGAAAGAGGACAGGGATATAATGTGATGTCTGTGCAGGTCAGAAGCAGAAGGTGAGAAGAAGAAGAACAGAAGGAAGCATTAACAAACTCACAACACACGACCTGGGAGCTTTTCTACTATTCGCTACACCACTAAAGTCCATGCGAAACATTCCAGGTATGAATATTGTACTTGTTTACATGTTTGTAGCTGAGTTTATATTTCAATTGCCTTATTTCTCTCTCTCTCTCTCTCTCTCTCTCTCTCACTCACTCTTTCTCTCTCTGATTTTTATTGTCATAATTGGAGACGTTTATTTAGACACACTGTAGGTTTAGCAGAAAGGTGTAAGATGGGGAGGAGAAACTTGGGTGATTCTCCACCATAGTTTATAGGTTATTGTTTATCTCTAGACTAGAAGTTAAATTAACTCTAAACTAGGGCTTGACAGATTCTTCCCTTGTGATCACTACATTATCCTGATATCTGAACCTTTTACCATGTTACTGTGTGTGATGTTGTCTGCTGATATTCAGAATAAAATATGTGCAATTTTTGCAATATTTTGACAGAATTATGAAAAAATCAAGATAGAATTTGGTTAAAGAGATGACAGATAATTTTTATCACTCAAAAAAAAAAAAGTAAATGAAATGTAAAGGTATGTCACAAGGTAAAGGTCAGTGTGTTGCAGGGAAGGAGACGAGTTCATATGACTAGACGATGTACCACAATCCTTGTGATGATGTAGTTATTTAAACCACACTCCTTTTCAGCATCATGCCGAGTTGTGACACATTACTGCTGCTCCAGTGGTCACAAAACACTGAGCCTATCACCTTTAACTGTAATGTAAACTGTAATGTGTAATAAATGGGATCTGGGATCCTGCCACAAAACAGGAAGTTGTTTCTTTCATGAAAGCATGAGCGATGAGTCAGATATGAAGCTTGAGACAACAAACATCATATTTATTTCTTTAATAAGTAATAATGACAAACTAATATCATATCTAAATTTAAATAATCTTTATTTACTTACTCACTTGTTCATTTATTTATTTATTTACTTTTATTTACAGACATGAGTCATGAATGGTGTTTTGTTATCCTGGTCTTCTCAGTTGTGTGCACTATAAGTTGTGTGTATTTGTGTTTACAGACAGTGTGATCATTAAATTTCAGCTCATAGGAGAAAAAATCTAGATTATTGTTCAAAATGCTGTTATAGAATGTGTCATGATTTTGTGTTTGATCCATATTTTGATCCAATTAAATAAGTCTTTGATTTAATTTGTGTGTTTATTTATTTTTCACAGTAATATGTTGTATAGGAGCAAATATTCCTCATCGCTATCATTTTGTGAATGAGAATAAAACCTGGACAGAAGCTCAGACTTACTGTAGAGAGAAATACACTGATCTGGCAACCATCAGCAACATGGGAGAGATGAAGAAGCTGAATCACACACTGATGAAGAAAAATGCAAATAAATCTTGGATTGGTCTACATAGAGAGGGACCTGGGAGATGGCTGTGGTCTCTGGAAGACCAAACTTTCTACAGAGACGGAGTCACTTACACAAACTGGCATCCTAATGAACCAAATAATTCTGAGGGAAAAGAGTACTGTGTGTTATATAATAACTAAACTTCATTTTGGGGTGATAACCAATGTGAAACGTTGTTTACATTTGTATGTTATGAAGGTAAGAGATGTTAATAATAAATTAGTAAATAAAAAAAGTAAATAAATTTAATAATGTTACAGCAATGAATTTCTAAATCTAAAATGACTAATCTATTTGTATTAGTTAATTTTCTTGATTTTTGTTCTTAGTCACTTTTTGTTAAAGTTCTTTGATTGACATAAGATGCAAAAAATCTAAGTCATGAATGAGCTGTTCATAGAGTCATTTTTTTTTCGAGAAAAAAACACAAACACTAATAAATATGTATATATTAGTGATAAAAAGAGCTACGGTACGATGCTCAGACGATGCTCAGACCTACTGCAGAGAGAAATACACCGACCTGATCAGTGTGAGGAACAAAACTGAGAATGACGAGATCTGGAGTGTGGTTCAAGGTGTAGGCATTTTAGAGTTTTGGATCGGTCTGTTTTATGACTCCTGGAATTGGTCAGATCAGAGTAACTCCACATTCAGATACTGGAGATCTGACAAACCCAGTGGAAGTTTGATCTGTTCTGCAGTGTCTGAGTCTGAGCATCGTTACTGGACTGATGTGGACTGCAGAGAAAAACTCCCGTTCATCTGCCATGAGAGTGAGTTACATTACACTCAACACTTTTTAGCTGTATTTATTTTAAAGAATGTCCCTCTGATATAAAACACTGACTGCAGAACTTCATACTGTACAGATTGTAGACTGTGAACATGTTGGAATGTTTATTTCTGGTACAATTGTTATTCCCTGGTATATTCAGATAAACTGATCCTGATTAAAGAGAATAAAACCTGGAAAGAAGCTCTGATATACTGCAGGAACCATCATCATGACCTGGTCTCAGTTCGCTCTGAGGAGATGCAGCTCTGGGTGAAGGAAGTGACTCAAAACGCCTCCACTGAACACGTGTGGCTCGGCCTGCGTCACACCTGCGCTCTGGGCTTCTGGTACTGGGTGAATGGAGAGATGATCTGCTACCAGGACTGGGCTCCAGGTAACGGGACAGGGTCTGAAGACTGCAGTGATGAGGAGAGAACAGGAGCAGTGCAGTCTGGAGGAGAGCAGAAGTGGATCAGCCTGCCTCAGAGCTAGACACTCAACTTTATCTGCTCTACCTATGAAGGTTTGTCACTGTAGTGTTTCTGTATGTGTGTATTAAGTCAGTAAGATTTTTCTTCATATTCTTATAATATTTTGTTCTTTGTATTATTATTATTATTGTTATTGTTATTATTATTATTATTATTATTAATTATTATTATTCATTCTCTTAATGCAGATGATTTATAATAATTTAATGTAACTTCACTGTCTCTATACAGTATGATCTGTAGTATGTTATTATACTTACTTTTCTTATTAATAGCAGGTTTGTGGGTAATTAATGTGGAATCTATTTACCTGATGTTTAAACTACAGTGTGTTGGTTTGGAGATTTAATTGTTGTTAAGATTCTTTCTCAGAATAAAGAACTATAACAAACTCAGCACATTTACACCCATGCAGGTAGTTTAGAACACCAAGACCTGCAAACAGTGATGATAAAATCATCATTGTTCTTTTTTATTATCAAAAAGTTGTATTTTTTTGTTTGCCTTTTTTACTTATAGACAGCTGAGTTTGTTATCAGGATGTCTGAATATTTACATGTTGTTGATTTCTATATCTGGGATTTCTGAGCACTTGTTTCTTTAACGTGTAAGAATATGGATCATAATGACTGCTGACAATTTTCTTATCATATAAAAATAAATTTAAAGATTGCGTTTCAGTGTATCTGTGTTTTGTGTTCCACATCACAAACACACACACAAACATGAAGAGTGTGTATGGTGTGTGTAAAGTTGTCACTTTGGTCATAACATGATTTGTTCAGTAACAAACTAAAACCACTTTCACCGAGTAGAATTTCCCGTATTCTTGTCTTGTTCATTATTTTATGCTCCGTGAGGGAAATTAATCTCATACACAACTCTGGTTCAGTCAACAGTTCAACATTAACCCTGTCCTGAAGTTTAAACCGACAAGGTTCCACATATTAGAACAGATTTTTTCCCTATGTTTCAAAATAATTACAAGAAAATAATGAGACCCAATGGATTACACCACAAACATAAAATACTATTATGAGTGCTAATTAGTTAACACACACAGTGTGGCATTATAACACTGTACATACTCAAACACACATCGTAACCATCTGTAAGTCGATGAAGAGGAGCACATGGCTCTGAGGAAGAGCGGCCAAAGCGCTACAAAACTGTGGCAACCAATCAGAGCAGTGACTGCAACTATTCACCCTGATCGCTCCAGAAGGGGTAAGGAGTCCTTCAGCTTGTGTATTAACACACATGTATGTCTCTCCTGTAAAGAAGAGACACTGTCCCAGATCACACTGTGACTCGCCAGCATCCTGTGTTCACTTTTACTTTTTTACTATTTCCTCCACTCTTACAAAGACTCTTCTTTTTTTTGCACTTCAATTTTGGAAATAAAACTAAAAAGATCTCTGCTTCAGTGTCTCTGTGTGTTGCCCTCGCAGTGTGAGTCTCTACAACAGAAATGTCCAAAAGTACACAGAGGTGGAGTATTAATCTAGACACATTATACAACATTACTTAAAAGTAAATATGATTCTAAGTGTTAAGTTAATCAATTACTAAAAATGTTCATTACAAGCAGAAGTGTAACGCCGTGCCGTGAATGAGCCACCACCGCTAGGGGATGAGGCTGTATCAAATTTGTTGTAGCTTTTAAGCATTAAATCCTCTAAATACACGGTTAAATTTTATATTATTTGAAAGCATAGACTCTCAGGATTTTATTAAGCCCACACCCAAAGCATAATATGATTTATAGCCATCATACTAATTTAATCCAAGTTAATAGTCACCTGAACTAGGAGGCGCTAGTCTAGTTGTTTAATTACTTTTAAACGCTTCCCTTTCTTCACTGGGGTAATATTTTCCAAAACAAATGCTTGTAAAAAATCCCCAATAGTCCAAGGAACTGGAATATGTAAGCCTTTTAATCCAAAACGCTTTAATCCAAAACGCTCGCCTCCCAAATATTACGTTTCTGACCGAAAACTGTAAACAGCAGTTCAATTCCGTCCATTGTTTTGGCTCTCACTTCTCCTAGGAGGCTTATAAAACTACACTGAGGCATCAGATTTGTAGTCCAGGGTCTAACGAATCAAACAAGCCCTCACATGAGCCAATCGGCGCCTGTAGTGCGGAGATAGACGGCTGAGAAGCCAATGATGTCTCTCCATCCTAGGTCAGTAAGGCCTAGAATCACCCTGACACTTGTATCTGAAACTAGAGACTCTCTTCTTACCAAAGAGATCAGGCTCACTCCTGTGTGTCAAAGTCTGTGGGAGCTGTACCACTTATTAAGTGGGTAGGCCATGTAGGCAGAAATCATGCAAATAGGGGGCGACCATACGTTAAGATAGTCACTGTTGTACGTCTTGTTTTTAGACAAATAAGCTGGTATGAAGCTCAGATCTACTGCAGAGAGAAACACACCGACCTGATCAGTGTGAGGAAACAAACTGAGAATGTACTCACAGAACAATAGTGAATATAGTGAATTACAATTAATCATCATTTATTTGACTTCTTTCTATTTACTTTCCTGTCCATGTGGTGAATCTGTTCATCCACTAATTCTCTACTTGTGTTACCTGATACACTGATCCTGATTAAGCATCTGACCTGGAAAGACCCTCTGAGATACTGCAGGAACCACCATCATGACCAGCGAGGAGAGAAGCGGAGCAGTGCAGTCTGGAGGAGAGCAGAAGTGGATCAGCCTGCAACTTCATCTGCTCTACCTATGAAGGTCAGTCAGTCACGCTTGGAAACTGGAACCTAAGTAGTGCTAATTAAGGAGAAATAGGAAAGAAGTGAGAGTGAGGAGTGAATGTATGGAAAGATCATGTGATGTACAGGGGTTTATGGGTAATGTAGCTCTGCACCACACTGTGTTACTATGACAAACATTCATTTTCTACCGCTTATCCAAACTTTTAAGTTCACATGGAGCCTGTGACTATCTCAGGTGTCATCGGGCATCAAGGCAGGATACACCCTGGACAGAGTGCCAAGCCATCGCAGGAGGTGGGAATCAAACCCCCAGCCCTGAAGGTGTGAGGCGGAGTACCCGTAAGAGAAACACAACGCGGAGGTGGGAATCAAACCCCCAACCCTGAAGGTGTGAGGCAAACGTCCCAACCACTAAGCCACCATGCCCCCACTATGACAAACAGATTAAACCAAAGATGCTGCATCGTGTTACAACAGTTTTGGACCAGCTGTAGATTTTCTGCAAATATATGTTTACAAAGCCTCCTGTTTGTAAGCACACACACACACACACACACACATCCCTAGGTTACGACCGTACCCCTAGTTACCTGAGGAACAAGACGCTGCATCGAAACGCTATGGGAACGCCCCTGTGTGACCGCGTTCTGAACCAATTGTGTAATCTGACCAATAGGCATTGGGAAGTGACGTCATTGGCAGGCGACATCACAAACAGGAAGCTACAAATGGCTGCTAGATTTACCAGATGCTAGCTCCTGCAAGAGAAGGTAAGCGCCGCAGGGATGCAGGGAGTGCAGCATGGAGACACAGCGTCTCGTTCCTCGGGGAACTAGAGTTACGATCGTAACCTAGAGACGTTCTCCTTCCGAACTCGAGCTGCGTCGAAACGCTATAGGAACGAGTGGCCAATCATGCCACACTGACCAGACCCTGCCTAGAGAGTAAGGGCCTCAGCACCTGCACATAGAACAGAGAAGACCGGGGTGGCTCTGAGGTCAAGGTCATAGACCCTGACGAAGGTCAGCGGTGTGGACCAACCCACAGCGTTACAGATGCCTTGGAGTGACACTCCAGCAGACCAGGCCGTAGAGGCCGCCACACCCTGGGTGGAGTGAGCTCGGATCCCGAGCAGTGTGGGAAGGCCAGAGGACTCGTAAGCCAACACAATTGCATCCACCACCCATCTGCTCAGCGTCTGTTTATTGGCCAGGAAACCTTTCCTGTTGGGGTCGTAGCAGACGAGCAGCTGCTCTGACTTTCTCCATGAACTCGTCCTGTGGCGGTAAGTGACCAGTGCTTGCACTGGACACAGACGGTTCTGTCACTCCTGTTCGGGGGCTGTGAAGGCAGAATGCCTGCAACACGACAGGTCGTGAGGGGGCCGAAGGCACCTTAGGTACACCTTAGGGCAAACTCCAAGCAAGACGGGGCCACAGACAGGGCCAGCAGATCCCTGATCCTCTTCAGGGAGGAAATCGCCAAGTGGAAGTTGGTCTTAATAGACAGAACCCTAAGGGACACTTTGGCCAATGGCTCGAAGGGGGGCTCTGACAGAGCCGCCAGCCCAACTGCCAGATCCCAGACAGGCACTATGGGTCGCATCCTGGGCCTCAGCCTCCGGGTGCCGCGGAGGAAACGTGTCACCAGTGGGTGCCTACCCAGCAACTGCCCCGCCGGGGGGGTGCTATATGCTGCATAGGCGGACACCTAAACCTTCAGGGTCAAGGGGGTTAACCCAGCGGCAAACTGTTCCTGTAAGAACTCAAGATCTGAGCCGATCGGGCAGGTAACTGGTTCCAGGCCATGGCACCATGAAGTGAACAGTCACCATCGTGCGGCATACGACCTCCTTGTGGAGGAAGCTCTGGAGTGGAGAAGGGTCTCTAATACCTCGGTAGAGAGACGAGACACTATGAACTGTGCCACCTCAGGGGCCCCAGCCACAGCCTCCACAGCTCTGGGCGGGGGTGAACCAGGGTTCTGCCCGCCTGTGAGAGGAGATCCCTCCTGGGCGGAATTTCCCATGGAGGGCCCTCGAGTAGGGACACCAGATCCACAAACTATGGCTTGCCCAGCCATCGAGGTGCTACATGGAGGAGATGGACTCCATCCCAGCGAACTCTCTCCAGAACTCCAGGGAGCAGTGCGATCGGGGGAAAGGCATACAGGCGTAGCCTCGGCCATGACTGTACCATGGCATCCAGACCTAACGGGTGAGAGAGAGAGAGAACCAGAGGGGACAGTGCGAGGTCTCCTGGGTCGCAAAAAGATCCACCTGGGCTCTGTAGAACTTCCGCCATATGAGCTCCACCACCTCGGGATGGAGACGCCATTCCCCAGGCCTTGGCCCCTGGCTCGACAAGGCATCTGCTCCGACATTCAACCATCCCGGGATATAAATGGCCCTCAAAGAGAAGAGTCTGTCCCGAGACCACAAGAGGATCACTCGTGCTAGCTTGTACAAAGGGCGAGATCGGAGACCCCCTTAGTGGTTGATGTAGGAGACCACCGCAGTATTGTCCATGCGGACCAATACATGGCGATCTCTTAGGTACAGGAGAAAGTGTTTTAACCCCAAAAATACTGCCATCATCTCCAGGCAATTTATGTGCCACGAGAGATGTGGGCCGCTCAACAGACCCTGGGACACTCATGACCACTCCCCACCCCGTGAGGGAAGCGTCCGTCGTTAGCACCATGAGACAACATGGAGTCCCCAACACAGGGCCTCGGGACAGAAACGTTCGGTCTTTCCAAACATAAAAGGCTCGAAGGGCACGCCGCAAGACCTTGATGGTATGATCTGGGTTTCCCCTGAGAGAAAACCCTTTGCCCCGGAGTCACCAATGGAGGGGCCTCATGTGCAGGAGGCAAATCGGGATTACGCTGGACGCCGCCACCATGAGACCCAGCAACCTCTTGAACTGCTTTACAGTGAGTGGCTGGCCTTCCTACACTCCCCCTGCAGGTGATGGCGCCTCACGAGAGGCGGCGGACACTCTCCCTCCACAATGAACCTTCGGGTGGAAAGGTGGGGAGAGAACCGCTGGAGGGAAGCTGCGCCCTGAGGCACATCTTGTGGCAGGGCTGGCAGACCGGCCTCCATGAGCCGAACGGCCGGAGCAACGTACTCGGGCTATTGACACCTCCTGAGAGGCGGCGGGTCTCCCCCATCCGTACCGAGACTTTGGACGGAAGGGGAGGGAGGTGCCCGCTGGAGGGGGGCCGCTCTCTGAAGCACATCCTGTGGCAGAACTGATGGCCTAGTGACCTGGTGGTGCAGGGGAGGGATGGGCACCGTAGAGTGAGGTGTGCCCCATCCCCCAACCATAGACCATCAGGATCTATGCACAACTGCCTGTTTGTCGGAGGCGAGGGTGACCCTCAGGTCATCCTGCTCCTGCTTGGGCCTAGAGCTTCGCCTTGGGCCCTAAGGCCCCGCCCACGAAGATCGGGTGGCCACGCTCTTTTTGGGAGGAGCCATCGGTGCGTCCAACAGCACAGCTCGATCCTTGTCCGGGAGATCGGACAGGGTAAGCCACAGATGCCTTCCTTTGGCCACCAGTGGACCGACCAACGGCTTGGCTAAGGCTCGTGTCATGACCTCGAGGAGCTCCTCATACAGCACAGGCTTTGAGGAGCCCACGGCCTCGCTAGGAAATCCATCAGCTCTCCTTCCTCGGAGGGAGAGACATGTAATGCCGCGCTGCTCGCACCGGGAGAAGAAGCAGCCTGCTTCTCCAAGGGAGAAGTAGCTCTATTCAGCAGACGAGGCTGGAGAGGACTCATCCAACTCCAATCCGCTCTACGAGAGCGAAGCATGAGCATAGCAATACGACTACAATGGGAGCAATCGACTCCCTCGAGAGCGGATTGTGCATGCTCCACTCCCAAGCAAACAACACACCGATCATGTGAATCCTTCCCGGTAATGAAATGGGGACACGGAAAAACACACTTACGGAAATTCTGTCTGCTAGCCATCACTCGATCAAAAAACACAGCGCTTTCCTAAACGAGCAGAAGCTAGGGACTGGACCATCTCGCAGCCATTTGTAGCTTCCAGTTTACGCGACATCACCCGCCGACAACGTCACGTCCCAACATCTATTGGTCAGAAAGGGAGCACACTCACACACACACACACACACACACACACACACACACACACACACACACACACACACACACACACAAAGCTAGCTGCACTTCATTCAAATAAACACTTCACAGGACACAAAATTCAAAACACAGTGAACTTCCTGTTGTTAAGTTTGAACCTCAGAAACTCACAGGTCTGAACCTGTAACACAGCTGATCGGATTTGGATTGCTGTCAGATTTTTCTCAACAGCTGTATAACTGCAGAAAAGGCTTTCTGCAGTGCTTTTAAGGCATTTTCACGACAGGCCCAGCATGTCACTCAGCTGTTTTAATTCCCAGGTTTTCTCTCCAGCATACAACAACTTTTGCATTTCTATGAATGCAGACATGACACTTGCTGGAAGAAGACAGGAAACTGTAGAGCCTTTCTACTAAATTAAAAAAACACACAAAATGGGGGCTTGATTTAGCAGTCTCCACTAACACTAGGTTTAAACAGTGTGCGTGGCAGTGCACAAAGAGGGCTTTTTCATTTTGCCTCTGAATTCTAGCCTGCAGCCCCTTGTAACAAGCACTCATGTTGGCTGCACCGTCGTAGCCTTGGCCCGGATATTTTCAGCATTCAACCCATTTTCTGAGAGAAGGGACATTACCACTTCCTCCAAGTTTTGGCCAGTGGTTGATTTAACCTGACACACTTGGATGAAACGCTCCTATATTTGAATGTCATGGACGAACCGCCATGGCCATGGACGGACCACAAAGGATACTTTGGAAAATATCTTGGCCTAATTAATCTCTTTCAGAATGCCATTTCTCACTTGTGTTCCAAGAGATCGTATCAGGTCATTTTGGGTCCTGTTGGATAAAAGTGTCACCTATGCCGCCTTCTTTTGGGATTGAGTGATCTGTAAACGCTCAAGATGCATTCTGAGGACACTGTCATATTCTGCTAAGAGGTGCACAAGCTCAAGGAAGTTTTCTCTGTTAGAACTGGTGCTGCTTTCGTCATGTCCCCTAAATGCCAGCCCTTGTCTTGCCAAATATACCGTGATGTCTATTAAGCGAAACAGGATATCTCTGTTCTTCTGTCTTTCTTTTTCATTTTCTAACCCACATTCTGTAGCCTGAGCTTTAAAAGCTTCAACTAAAGGCCCTTTTCTATAGTTGGCCCACCTCACCATACTGATCATATGAGCTTCAGTGGCTGAATGCTCATGGATCTTTTCAACAGCCTTCCTCCAGTTGACAACTCCACTTGTTCTCCATGCAGTCCTGGCTTTAAACTTGTCTTCTGTCAAAAAGAGACGACAACTGAAGCAGTACATGGCATCTTTTTCCAGAGAATACTCCAGCCATTTGTTACCAGCATACCACTGGCTCTGAAAAGACCGTCCTTGTGGATTTTTTTGGAAAGCCAGCTACTGGCTGACATGGCCCAAGAATGCAGCAGAACTGTATGTAGTTGCTATTAACCTGTATTTTAAGCTGATCAACATGAGCTGGGTCTGTTGGAAACTGTAAGGCCAACAAGGATTGGTTAATGTCTTGTTCACTTGTACCCTGAATCTGGAATTCAATACAGTATCTGCTCCTGCAGCTCCTTCCTCTGTTATCTCTCTATCCTTTTCTTGACTCATCTCTTCTTCTACCTACCTTTCCATCCCTTCCTCACTGAGCCTAATGTCTCCTTGTATTTCCTCACTTTCTTCCTCATTGGCTCTAACATCTTCATCTTTCTCATTTGTCTCAACTGCTTTCCCTTGAATCTCTTCAATACTTTCCTTATCTGAACTGCAGTTCTCTATGAAAAACAAATGGCCAAATAATGAATGGAATTAATGGGGACTTAATTTTGGTCCCCACTGGCTTTCAATATATGGACAAAACAAATCTTGTAAATATTCAAAAGTCATACAGAATTGAAACATATAGATGATTAAATGAGAGAATAATCAATTTGGGTGATTTATTCATTTAACAAAAATGTCTAAACTATTGTTTAGACTGTAATATAAGTAATAATAGCTTACTAGCTTAAAAAACAAACATAAAAACAAACAAACAGTACCTTCATCTTTATTCTCTCTCCTCAGCCAACTTGTGAGAGGGATGCTACCTTTAGCTGCATCAGAGAGTTCCTTGTGTTTTTTCTTTTGATCCTTTCTTTCCTTGGCATTCTATTAAATTTGTTGATAGACATAGAATGCACACATCAAGCAAAAATAAGGAGATGATGATAACATTGAGAATCAATAAGTTAATCATGTTGAATTCATGTTTAGTTTCGTTGATATTGAAAACTAAACATGAATTCAATAAGTTAATCATGTTGAATTCATGTTTAGTTTTGTTGATATTGAAAACTTTATTTGTATTACATTATATTAAATCAAAGATATAAATGTGTTTTACATTATAGGTAGACATGGAATTAGATTTAATTTCACTAAATGCATTTCCTCGAGCTAATGACATGAGCTCATTCTAAACTATGCTAGCGCCTATTAATGGCGCTAAAAAAAAGGACATGTCAATGTCAGAAACGTGGCAGCAATCGACTAATACTTATATTATAATTAATCATAAGTCCCGTGCTACCGCATTTGCTAAGTTTACAACAACATTGTGGTAGGATAAATGTCCATTTTCCATGTTACCCGTCTGCTGCTCTTGTTTTGAAAACTCGCGGCTAAGATGCGGCTGCAAAGCGCTGTAAAGGTAAATCCCCTTCCGCTCCACCTCCGCCTAAATTTTTATTTTTTTTGGGTTGTGTTATTTATTATTGTTACTGGCAAATGGTATAGAAGTGTATTGTTATTTATAATAATACTACTAATAATAAGAGAGGGGCACTTTGCACTTTTAGACAAAAGGGGCAGGGGCTTGAGCCCATTGGCTTTAAACTCTACAGAGCCGCAGTGCGTCGGGCTCTTTAAACCATCGCTGTTTCAATTAGTTTAGAAACACTTTTAGCTATAATTCAACTGCCACACTGCGTCGGGTTGATTCAGTTCCGTTAGAATCTTAAACAGAAACGTACAGAATAGGCTTAACAATAACTCATCCTGCTTATTATCAGTAAACTGTACTCTTGTAATGTGTCTGTCTGTGTTTTTCCCTTGTTTCTGTCTGCCGTCTCTCCCTGGTATTAATTGTTTTGCTCCGCCCACTCATTGCTCACCATGGACACTAATCACATTCCACCTCTTCCCCAGGTGTCTTGTCTTTGTCTCTAATCGTCTCTGCTTTGTTATTGGCTCCTGTCTACTATATCTACTCTGTCTGTTCACTTCCCTGTTGTTGGTCATTGTTTGTGTTTGTATCTGGTCTGTGCCGTTCTCTGTTCCTGTTCAGTGTCCCGATCTGTTTTGCCTGCCTACTGTTTGTTTGTGTTTTGTTTATTAAAACCTTAAAACTGCATTTGGATCCTCACTCGCCTTTGTCTCACCGTGTCACATCGTAACAACTCTATTCTATTCTACACTAAAACATTTCTTTTCTAGTTTTTTTAAACGACGGGGTTCCCTGAGTAATAAAAAAACAGCTTAAAAGAAGAAAATACCGCTTTTCTTACCTTTCCCCACTTTTTTTTTTTTTTTTTTTGGAATCCGTCACTGGGTCGCTCGCCAATGTAAGAAAAAAAATGTGTTGTGTAGAAATAAAACGATGATGTTGAAGATCTTAATTAAGAACAAGAAGTTTATTCCAGCATAGCAGTGACAAAATACATGGCGTACTTTGGGTTCGTCGGAGTCAGTAGGAACCCAGAGCAAATCCTGCTCACGCATTTTATACTGTTTTCCTCTTTGTAGTTTAAATGAGATTCTACGTTGAAGGTGTATTGAGCGCAAGATCTGAGTGTCTCCCAAATGGCTGGTCACACCTTGTTATTTAGCCAGATGTCTTACCTTGTCTTAAGGTAAGACGTTAAGATAGTCACTGTTGTACATCTTGTTTTTAGACAAATAAGCTGGTATGAAGCTCAGATCTACTGACCAGCGAGGAGAGAAGCGGAGCAGTGCAGTCTGGAGGAGAGCAGAAGAGGATCAGCCTGCAACTTCATCTGCTCTACCTATGAAGGTCAGTCAGTCAAGCTTGGAAACTGGAACCCAAGTAGTGCTAATTAAGGAGACATAGAAAAGAAGTGAGAGTGATGAGTGAATGTATGGAAAGATCATGTGATGTACAGGGGTTTATGGGTAATGTAGCTCTGCACCACACTGTGTTCCTATGACATACAGATTAAACCTGTCATGGTGGGACAAAGGCGAGTGAGGATGCAAGTGCAGTTTCAGAGTTTAATAATCCAAAACAAGAAACAGATGAACAATCAGGCAAGCAACACAAGGCAGAGCACAGAGGAAACAGGACCATTGACATAGACACACAACATACCAACAACGACTAACAACAGGGAAGTGAACAAACAGAGTATATATAGCAAACAGGAACCAATTACAAAGCGGAGACAATCAGAGGCTAAGACAACACACCTGGGGAAAGGATTGAGTGCAATTAGTGTCCATGGTGACAAATGAGTGGGCGGAGCAAACAATTAACAGCAGGGCAAGACAGCAGACAGAAACAGGGCAAAAACACAGACAGACTCATTACAAAACCAAAGACGCTGCATCATGTTATTTCTGCTGTCTCGGACCAGCTGTGGGTTTTTTGTGGATGTATATTTACAAAGCCTCCTGTTCCTAAACACACAAAGTCACAAAGCTAGCTACACTTCATTCAGATAAACCCTTCACAC